>NC_044555.1:124516124-124651124 GCF_007565055.1 Rhinopithecus roxellana | reverse complement strand
CAACAACAACAACAACAACAAACACAATGAGATTAGACCTAAGGAATCAAGAGATCAGAGGAACTCACACTTTGGAGTATTAAGAAGGTAATCAAAGCTCCTAGACTGACAGAAGTGAGAAAAGGAAGGAGAGGAGAAAGTGGGATGGGGAGCAGAGGAGAGGCAGAAGAAAGAAAGGAAGTAAGAGGTGCAGAAGGAGGAAGCTGTGTCTAGAGGAAATAAAATTTGGAACTCACCATGAATTGAAGAATGAAAAGCCATAGTCACAAGTCTGGGAGATGGACTTCAAGAAGAGGAAGCCTGGGATTTTACACCTTCCAGGAGGTGATGACAAATCCTAAAGCTGTACAGTAGCAGAGAGTAAGGTACATGTGACATTATGCCATCTGTTTTTGTAAAAGTAAGACACTGGCACCCTTGCTTGACGAATGCCATTCTAAACTGCTGATTTAAGAACATTTGTGACCAGATTACCCCCACCCCAGCAGGCCGAACACCTACAGGCAATATAGAAAGGTTTTGAGCCCAGTGGATCTATGGAAAACAAAACCCAGTTAATGCTTCTGTCAAGTGAAGAGACAGAACAGATTTTGTTATTCTCCCACAGCATTTTAGTAGTTTCCTAAAGCTTACTCATTCTGACCAATCTTAGTAAGCTACTATTGTCAAAGACTGTGCAATCGAACATAGGCTGACCATAAGCAAAGCCCCAATTTTTCCTGAGCCTTGGCTGCCTCTGTGATCTGGAACACAGCAGGCAGCGTGGAAGTTATTATTACTTGTTTGGGGGAATAGGAAAGACCACGGATCAAAACCCACCTAAGCATACATATAAGTAACCAAAAGTGATCAAACTGACTAATTTAGCCAGTCAGAATCCCTCTTGCCAAAAAGTCACAACCTTCAGATTGGTGAAGCAAAACAGGATTCTGCTACTCAGGTGCTTTGAGTTTAGGAAGTGCTGGTTTTGATGGCATTTCTAGTCAGTTTTTATTCTGATCTTTTCAGGCACTTCTGCCTGAGACTACTCTGCCCAGCATTAAAAAGTTTCACAGAAGCATGTAGCACATCTCATCCCAAGTGGTACCTTCCAAGGTGCCACAGTCTCCCACCCTATTCAGTTGTCTACTTCTTCCTCTTCATTCTGTTCTTCTTCAGCCTTTCTTCATCTTCATCATTGTTCTCATCCCTGCTCTTGTCTTGCTCTTCCGAGTCTTTGTTTTTTTTTTTTTTTTTTTTTTTTTTTTTTGTCTTTGTCCTTCTTCTTTTGCTCTGAGGCCTCCTTCTTGCCTTTCTGCTCCTGCCTATATGCTTCCATAGCTTCTTTTTTTTAAAAAAAAAAATTATTTATTTTTTTGAGACGGAGTCTCACTCTGTCGCCAGGCTGGAGTGCAGTGGTGCAATCTCGGCTCACTGCAACCTCTGCCTCCCGGGTTCAAGTGATTCCCCTGCCTCAGTCTCCTGAGTAGCTAGCAGTACAGGTGCGCACCACCACACCCGGCTGATTTTTGTATTTTTAGTAGAGACGGAGTTTCGCCATGTTGGCCAGGCTGGTCTCAAACTCCCGGCCCCAAGCAATCCACCTGCCTCAGCCTCCCAAAGTGCTGGGATTACAGGCGTGAGCCACCGTGCCCGGCGTCAAGAAAATATTTTAATGTAAAATTTCCATTGAAATATACCCACATATAGGAAGGCAGTGGTCTGCTCTTTTCTGTATGAATGTCATATACCATTATTTTTAAGAGTTGCATGGTACTGCTCTATGTGGATTTCCAATTGTTAACAGCCTTTTTTGTTTGCTAATTTTTGCAATTACACATACACAATTATGCACATTCACACACGATTGCAATGTGTGTAGTGAACATCTTTGAACATATATGTTTGAACATTTGTGCAAGTATTTCTAGATAGAAGTAGGATTGTTGGGTCAGTGGTTGTGTAATGCAAAAATGTTAAAAGATAAGGCCAAATAGCCCTGCTGAAAGATTTTTACCAATTTACTCCTGTACCAATAGTATTTGAGAAGCTACAACCCTTTGAGGCAAGATCTCCTTAAGAGGTTGGAGACTGTGCTATGCATAGTTGAGAATTTGACTCTGCACTGTTTTGTATTTACCTTTAATGACTTCATAGGCACAAGTCTTTTTGCCCCTAGAATATTTTAAGTTCCTTGGAGGCTGGGATCATGTCATATACTTCCTTGGTATTTCCCATATTGCCTAGTACAGGCTGAGCAAACTGTGGCTGCTTAATACATACTTCATGATTGACTGATAAACTGGTTCTATTTTTGGACTGCACAGTGATTGAGGTCAGCTCTTGGAATGAGAGAGCTGGGTGGAGTCAGAGACTAGGGTTGTACCAGGTCAGTATCAGATGCTCTCACTTGCACATCAAGTTTACACCGTAATCTGAGAATCTAAATGTATAAAGCACCTACTACAATCTCTGGCTCAGATGAGGTCCCCAATAAATGGTTTCTATTGCTGTTATGATTCTTTTTTAATGAGAGGATTGTCTTAGGGCTAGTGTTGAGGGTTCAAGCATAGGACCTAAAGCCATCCCAGGCAGAGTCAGAAATCCACAGTCTAGAGATGAAGTCAAATTGGGAACCAGTGGGAGCAGCCATGCATCTGAGGCAGAAACAGAGACCTGGGTTTGGGCGGTTCAGTTGCATTGTGATAAATACTTTCCTGGCCATCCCAGGCTGTTTGTGTGTGTGTGTGTGTGTGTGTGGGCGGGGTGGGGTGGGGCTTCTACATATTTGGCTTTCATGCAAAAGTATCTTTTTTGTTTGTTTGTTTTTGAGATGGAGTCTTGCTCTGTCGCCCAGGCTGGAGTGCAGTGGCGCAATCTCAGCCCACTACAACCTTTGTCTCCCATGTTGAAGCGATTCTTGTGCCTCAGCCTCCCAAGTAGCTGGGATTATAGGCACCTGCCACCAAGCCCAGCCAATTTTTGTGTTTTTATTAGAGCCAGGGTCTCGCTATGTTGGTCAGGCTGGTCTTGAACTGCTGACCTCAGGTGATCCACCCACCTCAGCCTCCCAAAGTTCTGGGATTACGGGCATGAGCCACTGTGCCTGGCCATGCAAGGACGTTTTTAAGGTGCTGCTCAGTTCCCAAGAGACGCCAACAATCTCAGCACAGGGCTGTGAACATAGGAGGTGCTCAGTGAAATCAATTCCATTTACCTTTTGCCTGTTGAAACAGATAATGTGGCAGGAATGTCGATGATTTACTTGAGAAGATGAGGCTAAGGATCAGCCATTCTACTGGAACGAGATTACTATCCAGGCTTTCCCCAGTCCCGGGTGGAGTAGGGGACTGGGAAACCCAGTCAGATAAGGATTCAATTCAGTGATGAATTTAGAGGCTATGAAAACGTGGTGGCACATGGATGACAAGGACTCTATACAGTGAAGAATGGGTCTCATTTTTTCTACCTCTCTACCCCAATCAGCAGGGTGGCTAAGGGAGGGAGGTGGGAGGGGGCAGTAATGGAGATGGCATTATAACATACAGCATTGACTGTGTCTCTCTTCCATGCCAGACAGTTAGCACACAATTCCCTTTATAACTCCATGAAATAGGTATTAGTTTTATTTTACAGATGAAGAAATAGTCTTAGAAAGGATAAATTACTTGCCACAGATTATACAAGCTATTACGTAGCAGAGCCAGGATTTGAACCTAGTTCTGTCTGACCATAAGGCTTATGTGCTTTCTGAGCTGCCTACCATCCTGGCTCTTCTATGTCAGTGATAGCAGCCCAGGCCTCAGAGAAACAGATGTTGCTTAAGAATACTAGCTCATCATGCGTGGGTAGGGCATTCTGTGGTTCATTCTTTTGCTCATCAATTCATTCTACACACACATATATTTATAGCCAGAAAGCAGAAAGAGATGTGCAAGTCAGCGAGGTGGGTGGAAAGGGCCGTGTGTGGGGGGAGGAGGGCAAGGTGACATGACAAGTTTGAGGCTACAGAAAATAGAGAATAAAGGAGCTATCATGAACTCAAAAGCAGGATGGGGGCTGACGCTTTATGTCTGCTCCTGGGTGTAGTACTGAATGGGTCTCCGGATGGTTACAGAAGAGAGTCTTTGAAGCAACACTACCAGGAAAACTTCAACCCAGTAGTGGCACTCAGGATCAAACAGCACATTACATCTACACCTACACACACCTACACACACACACACACACACACACACGCACACACACGAAGCATAAATATGGAGACAGGTATTTTTAAACAAATACTCCAGAACATATATGATAACACAAGGAGCTGTCTTATAAATTGGAAGGCTATACCTTGATTTTTTATGGTGTTTCTAGTGCTCATCACATGACTATAACCTCCTTCCTTCCTCCCTCCCTCCCTCCCTCCCTCCCTTCCTTCCTTCCTTCCTTCCTTCCTTCCTTCCTTCCTTCCTTCCTTCCTTCCTTCCTTCCTTCCTTCCTTCTTTCTCTCTCTCTCTTTCTCTCTTTGACGGAATCTCGCTCTGTCGTCCAGGCTGGAGTGCAGTGGAGCGATCTAGGCTTATTGCAACCTCTGCCTCCCAGGTTCAAGTGATTCTCATGCCTCAGCCTCCTGAGTAGCTGGGATTATCAGTGCCTGCCACCATGCCCGGCTAGAGATGGGGTTTCACCATGTTGGCCAGGCTGGTCTCGAACTCCTCTCCTCAAGTGATCTGCCCACCTTGGCCTCCCATAGTGCTGGGATTACAGATGTGAGCCACTGCGCCCGGCCTATAACCTCTTTTCAAAAGAGCCAACACTGACTTGGATGTAAAAAGTGGGAAGTCTGTTGAAAAGAGAAGAGGAAAGAATAGGAAAAAACAGTCTCATTTTATAGTCATAATTTAGTTGTGTATGTGTATTAAGACTTTAAGGATTATATAAAATGATGTAGTTACATAGAAGGAAGTACTATGGGATATTTGTCCACATAAATTTTCCTTATTTTTCTTTGAGTGGTGAGCATAAATAATAATAGATTGTAACAAAGCAAACCTGACTCACGTAGCCACTTAATCTCAGAGAGAATGTGACCCAGAGCAGGGAGGGGCAGAGCTCAGGTATGTGTCGCCATGACACATCCATTCCAGGACTCTTCAGGCTTCACCTGCACCTGAGCTATGGACAAAATATGTTTGAGTGCTACAGAGGCTTATTTTTCACTGCTCCATAGTCAGAAGGATGGCAGCTGGGGTGACCATACTATTCCTAAGGGCATTTGATATACACAGGCTTGGAAATCCAGAGAGCTGATGAGGTTTAGGGAAGTTCTTCTCCCTCCCATACCAAGTGTGTGCAATACCAGCACCCTCCAGAATTCAAAGCAGGAGAATTGGAGGCAATGATACTGATCGTACACTTCATGAGGAATAAACTGATGATTGTAATCAGCATGAGTGCTAAGGAACAATGGAAGCTTTATAAAGACAAACTTTCCTTTGAAAATTAATTACAACACATCTCAGAATTACCTAGTGTTTTTAAAATCCTTTAAAAGTTTTGAAGGGTGCCATGAAAGTGTCAAATGTAATTATTATGTAGCTTTTTGTTTCATATTGTGTGGGACACAAATACTGTAAAGGAAAAATAGTTCTTGACCATGTATGTGGTCCTTCAACTAACATACAACTGCCTTAAGAAGAGCTTTGACGGTCTCTTCTGTACTAATTCCAAATACCAAATTTCTAAAACTTTGAAATTTTTCTCATGCTTAGGAAAACCTAGGCTGGTAATGTTATCATTCTCCTCCAATCTTCAACCTTTTCTCCTATTTCCTCTTACACTTGGAAAGGAGATGCCACCTTCAACCTTTTCTCATATTTTCTCTTATATTTGGAAGGCAAGAATCATACTAATGAAAACAGACCTAGTGTCTTTTAAAGTCACCCTATAATACAATACTGTGGTTCTCAATTGTTTAATTGTTTCCCCACCTCAATCTCAAACTTTTTTTCTTTTTTTTTGAGACAGGGGTCTCGCTCTGTGGCCCAGGCTGGAGTGCAGTGGCATGATCTTGGCTCACTGCAACCTTCACCTCCTGGGTTCAAGCGATCCTTCTGCCTCAGCCTCCCTAGTAGCTGGGACTACAGGCGAGTCCCACCGCTCCCGGCTAACTTTTGTATTTCTAGTAGAGACGGGGTTTGCCATGTTGGCCAGGCTGGTCTTGAACTCCTGACCTCCGGTGATCCACCGGCCTCGGCCTCCCAAAGTGCTGGGATTACAGGCGTGAGCCACCGCGCCCAGCCCAATCTCAAACTTTTAATGGACGCAACTCACTCAGCTCAGTAGCAGTGGCTCATGGTGGCAGTAATGCAGAGCTGGGTGGCAGAAGGAAAGAATCAATCTGGTTGGTGGGTGGGAATTCTGCATTGGATTCTCCCCTTAGTTATCATACACTCTCTAAACAGAATAAAAATTTACAACCTTTTTGGCAATCTTTACTTCATTACCTACCTGGAAGAATTTATGTCCTCTCAGTGGAGTTTCTTTAACTCCATTAATGTCAATTAGTTGTTTTAGGTCTGCAAAATGATAATATGTTCTTGGGACATTTATCCTTTACAACATGCTTTTTATGCTTGTTTGTGTGTTTTAATTTGAAAGCCTTAGAGATGCAGGCTAGGGTGACTGGGACAGATATGGGGTCCCTGGCTACTGAATGAGACTTGGGAGGCAGAGGACTTGTTTTTATGCCAATAAAGAGTAAAATCTCAAGTTGTGGTTGATTTTAATGCAAGTAGGGCTGGAGAGGCCCACGACAGACCTAGTTTGGGGTGAGCACCCGGATCTGTGAGCTAGCGTTGCTTCAGCATCTCACTGTGTGTGTGTGTGTGTGTGTGTGTGTGTGTGTGTGTGTGTGTGCAGGCTGGTTCCACCCTTCGCTCTCCCATCGGCATTACCCTTCACCTCCGTCTCTGCGTAACTATATTAATAGAAGGCAACACTTCACATACTGGCGCTCAGACCCCAAAGAGAGGTTGGCAGTGGCTGGGCAGGTGGGCATGCAGCAGGGAGATGGGTGGAGGAGTGGGCGGAGGCATCGTCGAGTGGCGTTCGACATATCCAATGGCAGTTCGGGATAGGGGCGGCCGGGGCGGAGGCACCGAGGCCGATCGGCCAATAGAGGGCGAGCAACTACTGGAGCGACCTGGTGACGTGAGGAGCGTTCCATTTGGCCAGCGGTGGGCGGTTGCCACAGCTGGTTTAGGGCCCCGACCACTGGGGCCCCTTGTCAGGAGGAGACAGCCTCCCGGCCCGGGGAGGAGAAGTCGCTGCCACCTTTGGCAGCCGACGCGATCCCCTGGGACGGTCCGCTTCCTGCCGTCAGCTGCCGGCCGAGTTGGGTCTCCGTGGTTCAGGTAACGAGGGGTGGGGGCGGGGGTCTCCCGGGCTGGTCTGCAGGGTGGGCTGCCTCCCCTTCCGCTGCGCCGGGACGCGGGGACGTCGGCACCGCCCTTCTCAACTCGGCAGCCGCCGAGCCCCTGGCCCGGGGTGACTACACGTGGCGGGGCGTGTGTGAGTGTGTACGAGCGTGTGGCTGCGTGTGCGTGTGGATGTGGCGCGCGTCCCAACCTGCCTGGGGCGGTGGTCCGCGGCGTGGCGGAGGCAGGGCGGGCCTTGCGAGGCCGCGCCCGCGGCCCGGCCCCGATCTCCGGCCTCTGGCCTCGGGTCCCCCGCTGGGGAGCCGGTCGCTGCTTCCCGACGGATTTTGATCTTTGTTCTTCCAGGCCGGCTCCCCCTTCGTGGTCTCCCTTCTCCCGCTGGGCCGGTTTATCGGGAGGAGATTATCTTCCAGGTTAGTTTTACACAAAGGACGGGTTCTCTGCACCTCTGGGCCCCTCCTCCCCTTCCCCGAGCCTTCTACCTTCTCCTTTCCCTGCTCTGCTCCTAGGCTGTTTTTGGACCTTTGCCTTCTCCAGCCCGGGAATGATCTCGAGTTGGCTGTTTCTCCCTCTGTCCGTCGGGCTGCAGGCTTCCGCCTCGGTCCTGCCAGCGTGGGGCATGTGGTGTCGGTAAACAGAGGCCACAGCACCACACCTGAGCGGAGGAGAAGGGTGGCAGAGGCTGAGAAAGGCTGGGCCTGGGAATTCAGGATGCTGAGTAGAGATGGTACTTAGGACATGTCCCAGAAAGCGCCCTTGTGACTTTTCTTAGCTGCTGCCATTCCCCACCCCCCAACCAGCCATCAGCAGTCACCAACCATTCCAGAATCTCTCCTGCTTAAGTCAGCCTTTCACCTACAGGTCTCTGATGTGGTTTCATTATGATTCCCACAAATGTTAGGCTAGACCAGCCAGATTGTTTCATTTCCCGGACTCAGGAAGTTGCAGAGGGTTTGATGAGGGGAAATCTGTTTTGTGTAAATACAATGCACGTATGTGCACAGAGCGTCCAGAACCTCCTGGCCCTGCCAGAGGGTGACTTGTTCCCTGCTGTGATTCATATTCGAGTGGCTAATTGAAGAAAGAAGGTGAAGTGGAGGAAGGGAGGGAGGCTTTATAAGGACAGAAACTACTATTATTTTTAGAGTCCTTTTAATGATGTTGAAAGAACATTGTGGCATAGTGGAACATGCCCTTGACTGGAAGTTAGCAGTATCAGCATTGCTGCTGTGTGGCCCTGGATAAGTTATTTCCTCTCTCTGGTCCTCATTTTACTCATTTACAAAACAAAGTATTAATAATTGGCACGATCACCTATAAAATCCTCTCTAGTTCCAAGGTTCTGTGATGATCAGATCATCAGCATTAGATTGGAAGCATAGAGGCTTATTTAAGAGGAAATACTAGCCCTTTTCTTTATTTGAGAACCTTTAATCATATCTTCTTGTAGAGAACAAACACGAATTGGAAATAAACTTTTCCCCACTTCCCCGTCCCCACCCCTTCAGTCAGTTTTCAGCTTTCTGTCTCTGGGAAGGGAGGGTTGAACTGTATTTTCTTATTCTTGCCTCATTTTTTTTCTTTTTCTGCTTTTTCTTAGGGCTAGCAGTTGGACTTTTGATGATGTTTGACCCAGCGGCAGGAATAGCAGGCAACGTGATTTCAAAGCTGGGCTCAGCCTCTGTGTCTTCTCTTGTGTAATCGCAAAACCCATTTTGGAGCAGGAATTCCAATCATGTCTGTGATGGTGGTGAGAAAGAAGGTGACACGGAAATGGGAGAAACTCCCAGGCAGGAACACCTTTTGCTGTGACGGCCGCGTCATGATGGCCCGGCAAAAGGGCATTTTCTACCTGACCCTTTTCCTCATCCTGGGGACATGTACGCTCTTCTTCGCCTTTGAGTGAGTTTTGGTTGAGTAGAGTTGCCTGATTATGGTTACTTTGGGTCTAGGGGAAGAACCTGCTTTCTGGGGAGTTTGGGGCTGGTCCTTGGATGACTTTAATGTCCTCTTGAGCAATGTCTGTAGATGATGCCAGCTGAATTCATTGCTTCATGGTCATCACAGAGTATGTGCTTCCCCAAAAGACCAATACCTTTGATACCAATTTTGTAGTACTGGTTTGGGGCTATCCTTGATAGACTTGGGAAATAAGGAAGTTTGTCTTAATTACTCACCTCTCCCTTTTAGTGGTCTCCTTAGAAGCTGAATGACAGATGGCCTCCCCTGCACATAAACCTAAGGGCACCCCTCATTGTTACATCACTCAGCAATCCTCACCTATTTTGTTATTCTGGGCCCTGTTTCCTTAAGGCTCAGCTCTCAGCTAGCTGTTACGGTGAAAAGCCAACTGAATTGGGAACCTACGGATTAGTTCCAGCCTCAGCTGGACCACATACTAGTTGTATGCGTGGCACATACATGCTTATTAGAAGTGAGTTGCTCTTTCTTTCCCTCAAAATCACTGAACGTAAACAACTGTATATTCTGTGTATGCCTGTTACCAGCCTTGGAGTGATATTTTTCTGTGGTGTAATACCTTGTACTCGAGCCACTGTTTGAAGTCTGTGTAGGTCTCGTCTCTAGGGGAGGTGGCCGGTTGGATTCTAGGGCACTGTGGCATGTCTCCTGGGTGTGCTGAGAATGCTCTACACTCTAGGGATGGGAGCAGTGCTAATTGTTTTGGGATTACTGTGAGGAGGCCTTTGAGAGCCAAGAGGTGTGTGTGGACTGTAAGCCACACCTGACGTGAGCCTGCTATGGTGTATGTACATGGGTGACCTGGAAGTGGAGGCCTCATGCTGGGGTGTGGGCATGGGAGATAGGAGGGGGCACCTTGGCCAGCCTAGTGGGGAAGTAAAGTGAGCACTGGTCCCTTGGGGCTCATTTTTTGTCCTTCTGTGAGGGCTTCAGGCTTTCCCAGTGCACCCAGAGTGATTTTCGGGCTGCTTTGCCAGACTTTTGGATGGTTGCAGCTGGCTTGAGTAACAGCAGGCGGAGGAGGGGGACCCAGTATATAATGGGGCTGGGAAAGTAAGGTCAGAGGAACTCTTTGTTAAAGGTCCTTTTGCTGCTGCTGCTGCTACTGCTGACTTTGTGAAGTGTTTAGCGAAGTCAGGCAGGTTGCTGAAGGCTTCTTACTTGCTTTCCAGTTTGAGTTTCCTGACTGAGGGTGTGTGCGTGCATGTGTGCATGCACGTGCTTGTGTGTGGTACCAGTGAGCATGTGTAGTCAGGCAGGCATAAGTCCCTAGCATTAAAAATCATTTTTCCTTCTCCTCACCCTTCTCTCCAAGTTTTCCTTGCCTCATTCCTGCCCAGCTTCTTCTTGGAAGTGAATAGCTGACCTCTGTTCTTTATCATTCTTCCTCCCTTTTTCTCTTTTTGTCCCCACCCCCACCGCCATGGTTAAATTTTAATTATTGCAACCATTCCAAACAGAGATAAGCCTTGTTCTCAGGCTTTGAGTTAGTTGGTAGTTCTGGGCCCAGGAAACCTCTGGTTTGACTGGCCAGGGGTACTTGAAATTTGGAGCTATTGCCATTTGTCCCCTTTTGTATCTGGGAGCCAGCAGAAGAATCTGATTGGAATCTGTTCCACTGAGGCCCCTGCAGGCCTCTGAAGAAAACCGCTGGTGGGATGAAGCTTCTAATTAGCCAAGTTGCTGTTTGACAGAGGCAGGTTGAGTTTTCCACCATGATGACTTCCCCCGCCCCCCAGGTTGTTTCTTGCATTTTGAAGGGTGAGGTTATTTGTAAAACTTCCTTAAGTACCAGCTGTGTCTGTGAAAGACTAAATATTTTTGAAGATAGGGCTGGAGGAGGGAGTAGTGGGAAGAAGAGGGGAGAAGGAAGTAAATGTGTCAGCAGAGGAGTGGAGTGGGGAGGTGGAAATGTGACCAAAGAGGAAAGGACCCTGGTGATGAATACTTTGTACCGAGAATGGTGGAATTTGTGTTTGTGAATGTGCGTGCTTGTGTATGTGTATGTGTGTGTGTGTGTGTGTCATATATAGACACATAGACACTTTAGGTGGTGGCTGCATTGTGCCTAGCCAGTGACAGGTTGTACAAGGTACACCAGCACGCCTCTGAGGAATGAAGTCTCCTTCAGGTCGGCCTTTTTCTTTGGCGTCTGTAATTTCCTGTCCATCACATAGTGGGGGCACGGTTTGGGGAGCAGAATGTGGGCTGCTTTGTTAGTATTAGAACTTAGCGCAGTGGCTCATGCCTGTAATCCCAGCACTTGGGGAGGCCGAGGCAGGCAGATCACTTGAGGTCAGGAGTTTGAGACCAGCCTGGCCAACATGGTGAAACCCCCATCTTTACTAAAAATACAAAAATTAGCCCCGTGTGGATGTTGTGCGCCTGTAGTCCCAGCTACTCGGAAGGCTGAAGCAGGAGGATCCCTTGAACCTGGGAGGTGGAGGCTGCAGTGAGCGGAGATCTTAGCCTGGGTGACAGAGTGAGACTCTGTCTCAAAAAAAAAAGAAAAAAGAAAAAAGAACTTAGTGAGACCTCAGGAAATCAGTTGATCTAGCCCCCGCCTTCAGGCAGGTGAGGGTATCTGAATAGACAAATGGTAATCTATTTTCATCCTTACATTGTCTAGGAGTAGAGACTCCACATCCTCTGGCTGCTGCATTTTTGCCTTGTGGGAAGATAGTCCAACTCTTGAGGCACATCTGGAGCTGCATTTTAGTAGCAGGGTCCTGCTTGCAGCAGGTGCTTAGGAACAAGTGTGAGTTGATTTATAGCTGCCTGCAGCACAGCTCTGGGCCAGCCAGATGGCTTGAGGAGTCTGGTCAGGCATGTGGGTGCCCCTTAATGAAGAACGCACAGTGTTAGCAGTGCTGGCAGATGTCCTTTTATTTTTGGATTATGCCTTTACATGTCTTCTAGAAGACTTTTCAAATGAGTGACCTGTAATTTTCAGTGGACAGATAGTAGATTGAATACATAAAACAAAAAAAGGTTGTTCCACCCTGGGGCCAGTTAGCTCTGTATTGTTAGAGTGTTTCTTTTTTCTTTTTTCTTTTTTTTTTTACTTATTTTTTGAGACAGAGTCTCGCTCCATCACCCAGGCTGGAGTGCAGTGTCATGATCTCAGCTCATTGCAACCTCTGCCTCCCAGGTTCAAGCAGTTCTCCTGCCTCAGCTTCCTGGGTAGCTGGGATTACAGACACCTGCCAAATACAAATAATTTTTGTATTTTCAGTAGAGACAGGGTTTCACCATGTTGGCCAGGCTTGTCCCGAACTCCTGATCTCAAGTGATCCACCTGCCTCAGCCTCCCCAAGTGCTGGGATTACAGGCATGAGCCACTGTGCCCGGCCTGTTAGAAGTGTTTCTGAAGAAGCTGGGGAGTCTCTCTTAGGGCCGCTGTCACAGAGTAGAAATTTGGCCAAATATTCACTAAGCCTCTTGCAACTCCAAGAACCTGAAATTCTGTATAACTCTGTGTTTGTCTGGAAGACTCAAATACACACGAAAGGAGATTATAGATTACCAGTAGGTTGCTATATTTAAATATAATTGTATTCATGGTAAACGTATTTAAACTTAAAAGCAGAGTGAAAATGGTATAATGCTTAAAGAAAAAGGATTTTCTAATTAATTCTTAGGGTGAGGTATTTCAGAAATGTGAGTGTGTATTGCCAATTTCAGCTTTAAGCATATGAACAATTTTCACTTCTTTCTGCTCAAGCTCTATCCAGCTTGTGCGATGAACACATAGCTACCAGCTTGGCCTGAAGTGTCAGGACACTGTAACAATGACACTGACAACCTAGGAGCCATCCAGCTACTGAAAGGCTATTGAGGTATTCAGGCAAATTCAACTTCCTGATAAAGTGTGATCCTGGAGAAAGCAACAAGTGCACTGTCTCCTGGAATTGGCTTCCAGCTTTCTCTTTTAGCTTTCTGAGCAGGCCACTAGTGGGGCCAAGGTCCTCAGACTTCCCTTGTGGCAGGAATGACTGTGTGACTCTTGACCCCTGAAGCAGAAGCAGTTTACTGCTATAATCAGTGCTTATGGTCTCACTGTGTCCTCTGTATATGAAGGAAATCTTATCAAGGCACTGTCAGACCAGGTTCTGTCAGATTGGTCCCCATTAGAGCTTTTGATGTATATATTGGCAGAAGAGTCATTGAGTTGGATGAACTGAAAACAGCTTTGTAACACTGCTTAGTAATCAATAGTAATCAATACAAAAATTACTTTTCTAGTGTATCCAAATTCTACCCCTCCCTCAAATTTTTTCTTGAGTCTTCATGAAAACTTTCCAGTAATTTCTGCATTCACTGGACTCATTCAACAAATAATCACATGACATTTCTTATAGTTTGGAGCTCTATGGTGATTACACTTCTCACTGTTGTTGTCCCCTACAGCTAGTCTCTTTCAAGGACAGAGACTATGTTCAATGGCTGTGTAGCCCCCACAGTGCTCTCTACCATGCCTTACATAGAGTAGATGGCCAATAAGTGTTGCTGAATTAAAACATTCTGGATGTACTTAAAATTTAACAATCTTGACCCACAGAATCATAGGATGGTAGAGCTGGAAAGGACTTTTGAAACTATCTGTGTTCTTGTGTGGGTGAGGAAACCAGGCCCACAGAAGTGAGGTTCCTTCATCAAAATGAGTTGGCCAGCCAATGTCTCTATACTGTCTCAGGGCTTTTTCTTCTAATTTCGACCTTTCATCTCATTGTTCATTGTTATCCTTTGGCTATGGAATCCTGAAGACATTCAAACCCACATGCTTTAGTAAAGTGTACATAGTACCAAATACTAGACCAGTATATTCAGGATTCTTGCGAGCTAGTGTGTGTGTTACCCAGTGGCATCTAGGCTCTTGGGGTCTCCCAAGCTTATGCTCCTAGAAAGTGAAGGCATCTTTGCAGAGAACTGATGGTGTTGCAGCATGGCATTTCTGGTAGCCTTGCAGGAACAGGGAAGCCTATCAGGAGCTTTGTGAGTTAACGAGGGATCATCACTGCTGTGGCCACTTCTGGTCCCTGCTGCCAAGATGAGGATGACTTGGAGAAAAATCGAGCAATTTGTGCTCCATACATTGTTACTTAGTGAGTTATCCTGATGAAAGGGGCAGCGTGGGCCGGGTGCAGTGGCTCATGCCTGTAATCCCAGCACTTTGGGATGCTGAGGTGGGTGGATCACTTGAGGTCAGGAGTTCCAGACCAGCCGGGCCAACATGGTGAAACCCTGTCTCTACTAAAAATACAAAAAATCAGCTGGGCGTGGTGGTGCACACCTGTATTCCCAGCTGCTTGGGAGGCTGAAGCAGGAGAATCACTTGAACCTGGGAAGTGGAGGTTGCAGTGAGCCGAGATTGCACTATTGCACTCCAGCCTGGGCAACAAAACAAGAGCAAAACTCCATCTAAAAAAAAAGAAAAAAAAAAAAAAAAAAAGAAAAAGAAAGGGGAGGCGTGTCTGGAAGACAGGTGAAATAGAAAAAGCAGACCTGATAATATGAGCTTACTAGGTTTGAGGAGACACAAGACTATGTAAACCAAAGCCAAACTTTGACATGCCAGAATGTTAGTGCCCACGGTGACAAGGTCCAGGTTTCTGAAGAGCATCCTTATGTGAGATTGGGAAGAGGAAAAAGTGACTATATTGTGCTCTCTAACCAAGAGTACATTCTCTGGAGAATGACTCTATGGAGGTCAGTCTTCACTTTATCTAGCTTCGGATTCTGTCTGTGACTTGGCTAACCAAATGAGTTTTAGAAAGGCATAGTTGCCTCTTTGATATCAATCTGTTACAGTACTTAGCTAAACTTAACTTCCTGATAAAGTATGTTCCTTGAGAAGCAGTTCTTCCCAAGAGTTCCTTGGGTTGTGTCTCCTGAACAGTTTGCTTTCTTTTTTCTTTTTTTCTTTTTCCTTTGAGACGGAGTTTCACTCTTGTTGCCCACGCTGGAGTGCAATGGCGCCATCTCAGTTCATTGAAACCTCCGCCTCCCGGGTTCAAGCGATTCTTCTGCCTCAGCCTCTCAAGTAGCTGGGATTACAGGCATGCGCCACCACGCCCTGCTAATTTTGTACTTTTTAGTAGAGACAGGGTTTCTCCATGTTGGCCAGGCTGGTCTCGAACTCCCGACCTCAGGTGATCCGCCTGCCTTGGCCTCCCAAAGTGCTGGGATTACAGGCATGAGCCACCACACCTGGTGGCAGTTTGCTTTCTTTTAATAATTCATTTCTTTCTTTCTTTCTTTTTTTTTGAAATAGAGTCTCCCTCTCTTGCCCAGGCTGCAGTGCAGTGGTTTGATCTTGGTTCACTGCATCCTCTGCCTCCTGGGCTCAAACAGTCCTCCCACCTCAGCCTCCCAAGTATCTGGGACTACAGGCATGAGCCACTATACCTGACTAATTTTTGTATATTTTGTAGAGACAGGATCTCGCCATCTTGCCCAGGCTGGTCTTGAACTCCTGAGCTCAAGTGCTCCAACAGCCTTGGCCTCCCAAAGTGCTGAGATTAAAGATGTGAGCCACCACGCCGGGCTCCTTTAATAATTCTTTATGGTTCTGTCATTCAGAATTTCTCTACATTTTCAGCCTCTATTACCTTTTGTGGTAATGAGTTTCACACTGTCAGTCTCCACTGAATGCCTCTCCCATCTTTTGAGGATGAGTCTTAATTAAATATAGTGATCCTCTGTTTTGGGAAAAGCAAGCCCAGAGAACAGGGATGTTTCCCAACATGTTGACATCAGTTGAGATGTTACTGAGGGAAAGAAGAGACTCCTAAATCTTTCTCCTCAGAGATGCTGGAGCTGGTATTGTGCTAAGAACAAAGGATGTACCTGAGGCTATTTGCAGTAGCAAGAAGCTAGCTAATTCAGGGTAATTAATTAGTGGGATGTTTCTGGAATGGAGTGGGGAAGACAGGGGCCTTATGTTGATGATTAGATAAGGCCAGTTAATGGAGAGCCTTGGAATACTGACCTGTGGAGTTTGGGGCATAATGTAACAGGCAGCAATGAATGGTTCTAAGTTCTCGAGCAGCGGTATATTGTAATTGAAACTTGAACTTCGTTATTGTAACTGAAATTTGGAAACCACTGAGCAGGTTTGCCTGGATAGAGATTTTGATGAGAGGATGGCTTCTCACTTCAGAATTGAAAATGTCCCTGTTTGTTTAATTTTCTTTATTGCTACTGGAGCAAAAGAGGGTTATACATTTTTCTCTGACCTTCACATAGAAGTAAATCTGGAGGCTGATTGTAAATTATGTTTTTAGTGTTAAGGGAAACTTCCCCTCTCAGCAGACTCTGAGGGTCATCAGAAAAATCTTGGGACAGTCTTATGGGTGGTTCTACATGTTTATTGTGTTCTAGAGGTAGTGTCTTAGTTTGTTCTGGTTGCTGTAAGAAACTACCATCGACTGGGTGGCTTATAAACAACAGAAATTTGTGTCTCACAGTTCTGGAGGCTGGCAAGTACAAGATCAAGATGCCTACAGGTTTGGTGACTGATGAAGGCCTGCTTTCTGGTTCATAGATGGCTATCTTCTCTCTGTGTATTCACATGGCCAAAGGGGCAAGGGAGCTTGCCAGGATTTCTTTTATAAGGATGCTAATCCCATTCATGAGGGTGGAGCCTTAGGTGACCTAATCACCCCCCAAAGGCCCCACCTCCATAATCCGTCACATTGGATGGTAAGATTTCAACATATGAATTTTGCAGAGATACAGA
Source organism: Rhinopithecus roxellana (assembly GCF_007565055.1). NCBI lineage: Eukaryota > Metazoa > Chordata > Mammalia > Primates > Cercopithecidae > Rhinopithecus > Rhinopithecus roxellana. The sequence goes on along the minus strand of NC_044555.1, from coordinate 124,633,994 downwards.
CATTCAGTCAGTAGCAGGTAGGTAGTAAGAGGACAGATGGCCATCTATATCAGGGAGGTATTATAGCAAAGGCTTATTTCTCTCATGTGTGACCAAAGAGTATCGTGGGGCTCTGATCCTTGGGCCTTCTTCCTTAAAGCCATACTTACCAGCTGCTACTGGAGCAGTTTCAAGCAGCCAGCAGCTCCCCCACAGAGCTCTTCCCTGACCACTTACAGCCTGTAGAGGCTGAGTCACCGTTCTAACACTTGATTATCAGTCATCTTATTCTTTTGCTGTTTCATATGTCAGTTATGTTTTCCCCAACAAAATTAACTCCTATTTCCCTTGTTCTTCATTTGTTAGACCAACAAATACTTGTTGGCTGACTGATTACATTGATAAAAGAACAAACCAAAAAACATAGCAAGAAAGCTATTAGGGAGACTTAGAAGCAGTGTATTGTACAGAACACCAATCCAAGCTGCCAATCTGTAAGGCATAGCTCTCTGTCTAGATTCTTACCCATTCTACTCATGAATCTCTTCTGAGTGTTTTTATGTGAATTGAAGTCTGTGTCATTACCATCATCCCTCCAGTGAACTAGCATGCTAGGGATGGGGGATGGGACATGACACATGAGCCCAGCCTGGCACTGATGGTTACTGCTGGTCAGTACCACTGTGCCGCCTGAGGGGACATGTGGGAGTCTAGTTGTCTAGTCCAGCTATGGTAGCCTGAGGACAGTCAAGAAGTCAGTAGAGGATGGCTTAAAATGATGATGTCTCTTCAGGTGGCAGAAATGAAGACTTAGTTGGGACATGGTTGCATTTATAAAATTCATAAGGGACAGAAGGAACTCTAATCCCCAGGAAGGAGAAAGGCCTCTTGGTACTTTGAATACAGGAGAGTTCTGTTTTAAGAAGTATATGGATATTATTATTCCAAGGAGTGATATAGGGAGTTTCAAAAACACTTAGCTTATATTTGTGGATGACAGATCTGATCTAGTCTTTTTTTTTTTTTTTTTGAGATGGAGTCTTGTTCTGTCACCAGGCTGGAGTGCAGTGGTGCAATCTCAGCTCACTGCAACCTCTGCCTCATGGGTTCAAGTGATTCTCCTGGCTCAGCTTCCTGAGTAAGCTGGGATTACAGGCACATGCCACCATGCCCGGCTTATTTATTTATTTATTTATTTATTTATTTATTTATTTATTTTTGAGACGGAGTCTTGCACTGTCACCCAGGCTGGAGTGCAGTGGCACAATCTCCGCTCACTGCAAGCTCCACCTCCTGGATTCACGCTGTTCTCCTGCCTCAGCCTCCCAAGTAGCTGGGACTACAGGCGCCCGCCACCATGCCTGGCTACTTTTTGTATTTTTAGTAGAGAAGGGGTTTCACTGTGTTAGCCAGGATGGTCTTGATCTCCTGACCTTGTGATCTGCCTACCTCGGCCTCCCAAAGTGCTGGGATTATAGGCGTGAGCCAACGTGCCCGGCCTTATTTTTGTGTTTTTATTGGTGACGGGGTTTCGCCGTGTTGGCCAGAATGGTCTTGAACTCCTGACCTCAGATGATCCACCTATCTTGGCCTCCCAAAGTGCTGGGATTACAGGTGTGAGCCCCCGTGCTTGACTGATCTAGTCTTTATCTAAGACAAGTTAGTGATGTTTGAGGATACTCCTGACTTTGGAGGTCTGTATTGGGAATTACCACCAAACTTTCACATAGCTTATTTTTGTCAGAGACAGACTTCCAGCTTATAGCAGTTATGGGATTAGCCTAGGGTGATATTTTTGAAGTATTTTTAAATTGACAAAGGTTGAATATATATATATACACACACACATATATATACACACACACAAATATACATATATAAAGATATATATATATACACACAAGGATATATATATCTGGTATACAATATGATGTTTCGATACATATATACATTTGGAATAGTTAAATCAAGCTAATTAACATATGTATTACCTTACATACTTATTTTTTTAATGTTGGGAATGCTTAAAATCTACTCTCCTAGCAATTTTCTGGTATACAATATAGTGTTATTAACCATAGTCCTCATGCTGGGCAATAGATCTCAACTTATTCTTCCTTACTGAAATTTTATGTCCTTTGACAAACATCTTCCCAATCCTCCCTTCCCAAATACCCCCACCAGGGGTATTGGTGGGTTTTTTATCATAACTTTTGAGGACAAACACTATGGGTTGCAGTTCACAATAGTCGTAGTGGCTGGCACTCGAAGTTTCCCCTTACTCAGAGTAGAAAGGCCTGCTGGTCCCACATCTGGCTTCCCAGCCACACCCACTCATTAGAGATGACTGGCTGCCAATAGCCTCATCTCTGGAGGAGAACAATACAATAGGCCTGTTGTGTACTTGTTGACATACAGAGTGGATTGTTTTAGCAGGTGCAGAAGATGCTCTGTGTGGAGATTACAGAGACCTTTATCCTTGATGGCGTAGCGTAGTTCAAGTCTAACTTGTCCTTTGTCTGGCCTACAAGCAGGTGTTGGAACTGGACTTAGTTAAGGTTGGGTCCTTCCGTGCAGCGGGGCAGCATTAATTTAGAATTTTTTGCTGCAGTTCTACTCACTCTGTATGTTTTCCCTTTAATAAAAAAATTAAACTCTCTGTGGTGGCCAATCAGATAGATCTGATTTTTTAAGGCTTTTGATTGGAGACTATACATCCAGGGCAGTTTGAGTCCTGGAGACATTACTTCTTTGTTTTCAAGAATGATCTTAGTGATGGGCAGTGGCCAGGAAGATTCCTATTTGCTGTTAGTGTGGTGATTTCACTTTGCTTGTTCATGAAAGGAAGCCTCATGCTTCTCCTGCATCCTTTGGGTTCCTGATAAGTGGAGGTGATTTTCGCTTCTGAATTCCCTTTTTGGTTAATCTGTACCAGTGAAAAGGAGTAGTGGAAAATAGGGTAATCCACAAGCTAGTGATATGTAAGAACCTTAAATATCAGAACTCAGCTGCCAGATCCTTCAGTTCTCCAATTTTCCCCCAACCCTTGGCTTTTAGGAGAAGGAAGTAAATCATTAAGGAGCAACCTAAGATGAAGGATTTTGTTAAAAATAAGCAAGCAAACAAACAAAAAAGTCACTAAAATCATCCTCCAGGTTCAGTACATATGTTCACCTTCATTGAAAACTGCTTAGCCTAATATAAAACTTGGCTTGTGTCCCCACATGCAGTTGTGTGTGTGGCAGGGAGCTAGGGGAGGACCTCATGGGGGTTGTTCCGAAACTGCAGAGAATATATAACCGGGGTTAAACGTTTGCTTTGAATGGCCAGCAGCTTGCTTACTTCTCATGCTGATGAGGTAAGCGTTTTTCTTAGCTTACTTTCTCTGCTCTCCCTCTGCTCCTTGCTCCTCCACTTATAGTCTGCCTCCAAGTGAAAACTCTGTTTTCTTTTTTTTTTTTTTTTTGAAAAGTTAAAAATTCCTTAATTTTTTATTCCTGGTACCACTACCACAATTTACAGGGCAATATACCTGATGTAATGAAAAGAAAAAGAAAAAGACAAAGCTACAACAGATAAAAGACCTCAGGAATGTACATCTAATTGACACTACATTGCATTAATCAATAGCTGCACTTTTTGCAAACTGTGGCTATGACAGTCCTGAACAAGAAGGGTTTCCTGTTTAAGCTGCAGTAACTTTTCTGACTATGGATCATCGTTCCTTCTGTGGCAGATTTTTACAGTTCCTCTAATGCATTTGGGACAACTGTCTCAAAGTAACCTGCAGCTTTCCTGACAACTCCTCGCTCTCTCTCCTGCTAAGAACTGTAGCCCTTTTCTGCTATTTTTAGAACCTTCTGCTACCATATCCACCACTTCCACCACCAGATCCATAACCACCACCATAGGGACTGCCCGAGCTTCTTCCACCAAAACTGCCCCGTTTCATGGGTCCATAATTTGATTGCTGTTGTCCACTATAATTTCCAAAATCATTATAGTTCCCACCACCACCATAGTTACCACCGCCAAAATTTCCTCCTTCATTGTAACCATCATATCCTCCACCACCGCCACCATATCCACCACCTTGGTTTCCATATCCTGGTCCACCACCATAGCCCCCTCTACTACTATAACCAGGACCACCGCCGTAGTTGCCACCATCACCTCCAAATCCATTATATCCACCATCACCTCCTCCATAACTACCTCTGCTACCACCACCTCCACCACCATAGCCTCCTCTTCCACCAAAGTTTCCACCAAGGCCAAAATTACCTCCACCACCTCCAAAGTTTCCTCCACGACCCATAAAATTGCCAGATCCACCTCCACGACCTCTCTGTGATCCAGCAGACTGCATCTCTTGTTTAGAAAGGGCCTTTTTCACTTCACAATTATGCCCATTAATAGTGTGGTATTTCTGAACAACAATTTTATCAACTGTATCATGATCATCAAAAGTTACAAAAGCATACTTAGCTTACAAGTTAAAAGTTACAAAAGCAAATCCTCTCTTTTTTCCACTCTGCCTGTCTTCCATAACTTCTATGGTTTCAATCTTGCCATACTTTTCAAAGTAGTCTCTCAAATTATATTCTTCTGTATCTTCTTTAATACCACCAACAAAAATTTTCTTCACTGTTAGATGGGCACCAGGCTTTACAGAATCCTCTCTAGAAACAGCTCTCTTTGGTTCCACTACACGCCCATCAACCTTGTGTGGTCGAGCACACATTGCTGCATCCACCTCTTCAACACAAGAATAAGTCACAAAATCAAAGCCCCTGGAACGTTTTGTTTGGGGGTCTCTCATTACCACACAATCTGTGAGTGTGCCCCATTTCTCAAAATGTTCTCTTAAACTATCATCTGTAGTTTCAAAGCTCAGACCACCAATAAACAGTTTTCTCAACTGCTCTGGTTCCTTTGGATCGTGGCCCTCCTCCCCCCGGCGGCGACGGCGACGGCCGGAGTCGGGCTGGGGGCTACCGGGCGGCGGTTTTACCTCCATTTTGAGAAAAACTCTGTTTTCAAGGAGAAATGTGCCTCAGGAGGAGGAGGATAAAAATAGGTCAGTGATAACTCTCCTCACATATTCCTATTTATTTTGTTTGAAATTCAGTTCAGATCAACAAGTATTTATTGATAGCTTCTTTGTTCCCTTACTTGTATTAGAGCTCTGGGAGATACGGAATCATGGTGATAATGTTAATAGCTAACATTTTACTTAGTGTTTAGTATTTACTGTGTGTCAAGTGCAGTTCTAAGCACTTTATACTAGTGCATTTGATCCACACAGTGACCTCATCAAGCACTGTAACTATCCTCATTTTATGGATAAGGATACTGAAGTTAACTAAGTCACCCAGCTAGGAGCTGGTAGAGCCATAATTCAAACCCGAGCATTCCCAGTCCAATAAAACTAGGTCCTTGCTCTTAGGAAGTCCGGTTGAGGGAGATGCCATCAACATACTGAGAAATAGCTAGGAAATAATGCAAGGCTCTGGAAGTGAGGACCACAGGGAGTAGAGAAGAGAGAGATTATTGCAGCTTAGCATAAGCCTTTTGGAAGAAGTAAGAATTCTCTAAGTCCCAGATTCTTCATGTATCAGATGGGTATAGTAGAATCTATTTCATAGATTTAGTGTGAGAACTGGATGGGATAATGTAGATGAAAAGCTTAGTACAGTGCCTGGCTTATGGAGAGCCCTCAATAAATTATAGTTGCAATGATGACAATGATGATATTGATGTTTCTGGCACCTGAAAGATGAGTAGAGTTGGGATATTCAGAGAGAAGGAGAAATAGCTTGTCAGGTGCATTATGAGGAAAGGGGGGAGTGAACGTGATGTTGGGGAGGGGTACTAAGGAGAAACGATTTTCTTATTTTCTTGCTGTCGGTCGTTAGTCACTTATTAGCTGAGCTAATTGAGGAGACCAGAGGAATGGATGTTGCAGAGTCAGTCAACAGCCCTGAAGGTTTTCATTGGTCTTGAAGCATGCGGAGATACTCTCTGACACTGTGAACCTGCTTTCTGGTTGGTCCTCATCTTTTCTCCCTCCTCATCAAGCTCAGTCTGAATGACAGATCAGTGGATATGAAAAGCCCTGGACATTCCCAGGGTGAGATCAACCTGTGTTGCTTAGAAATCCAGGCTCAGTTGCTTCCCTATTCTTAGCAGGTGTGAACTTTCCTGAGGTAGAGGAAATGTAGCTCCCAGTGGGCTGATAGGATAGACTGGACTTGGGGGTAAGAGAGTGTCCTTAAGACTGTCTTCTGTATGTTATAGGTGGCAGCAGTCAATTATTTGTTGAGCTCTTACTATGGGTAGAGCCATATGTCAGGAGTTTTGGGTAAATCAAGAGAAGAAACATGGTCCCTGTCCTTGAGGTGCTGCTGATTCTGTTGTGGGGGCCAGAGTGACATACTGGTAACAATTGGAGATCAATATAGGGTAGGTATCATTAAATGTTGAATTGCCTGCTTTCTTCAGGTGCCGCTACCTGGCTGTTCAGCTGTCTCCTGCCATCCCTGTGTTTGCTGCCATGCTCTTCCTTTTCTCCATGGCTACACTGTTGAGGACCAGCTTCAGTGACCCTGGAGTGATTCCTCGGGCGCTACCAGATGAAGCAGCTTTCATAGAAATGGAGATAGGTGAGTCTCCCAACCAGCTGGCAAGCTGCTGTGTAGTGGGTGGCCCTAATCAGTAAAAGAATGGAATCATAATAGTAGTTGCAGATAATAATCACTTCTAGTCTTTTCTCTCTGAGATCCTGAACCTGAGATCATGACTACTCTGTGAATTTAGTAAGGCAGGCGTAGCAGCAGTCTAAAGTAATAGACTTTGTCCTTCACTGCATTGGATCACATTTGCAGAAGGATTTGTTACCAAGGTCCTGCTGTATTGTTCCCAAGAGGATGGTTTTTTTACTTTTCTGGGGGAGGTGGTCACCAATACATTTTTTCTGAAGCAGTGAAAGCACAGATTTATTATCTATCTATCTATCTATCTATCTATCTATCTATCTATTTATTTATTTATTTATTTATTTATTTAGAGACAGAGTCTGGCTTTGTTACCAGGCTGAAGTGCAGTGGTGTGATCTTGGCTCACTGCAAGCTCTGACTCCAAGGTTCAAGTGATTCTCCTGCCTCAGCATCCCGAGTAGCTGGGATTATAGGCACGTGCCACCACACCCAGCTAAGTTTTGTATTTTTAGTAGAGACGGGGTTTCACCACATTGACCAGGATGGTCTCGATCTCCTGACCTTGTGATCTGCCCGCCTTGGTCTCCCAAAGTGCTGGGATTACAGGTGTGAGCCACCACACCCGGTCAGCACAAATTTATTGAAACAAAAGTACACTCCACAGAGTGAGAGGGGGCTTGAGCAAGTGGCTCAAGAGGCACTTTTGGTTTTTTGATGAAAGCTGTAAACCTTCTCCCCATAAAAATGCTCTTATATGCATGTACATGTACATAGTTTTGGATGTAATTTCAGGGATTCATAGATCTTCTGAAGCGCATTCATGTCCCCCCCCCCAACCAATAATTTCTGCTTTAGGCCGGGAGCTGTGGCTCACGCCTATAATCCCAGCACTTAGGGAGGCTGAGGTGGGTGGATCATTTGAGGTCAGGAGTTCAAGACCAGCCTGGCCAACATGGTGAAACCCTGTCTCTACTAAAAATACAAAAATTAGCCGGGCATGGTGGTGTGTGCCTGTAATCCCAGCTACTCGGGAGGCTGAGGCATGAGAATCATTTGAACCTGGGAGGTGGAGGTTGCAGTGAGTTTAGATTGTGCCACTGCACTCCAGCCTAGGCAACAGAGTGAGACTCCGTCTCAAAAAACAAACAAACAAACAAACAAAAAACCCTGCTTTAGGGGAACATGCAATGTGAAAGGGGGCAGCTGTGGTGCCAGGAACCACTGAGAATTCTAGGAGGGGTAAAAGAAGCAATTGCAGGGTCAATAGAGTGCAGACCGCAGCTCAGGATAAGGATCTTTGGTACAGAGATGAAGTGCTACATTATCTAGGAGCCAGGGTGGCTTCATGAATTGAAGCAGAACTATCCCAGGGCCAGGGGAGGAGATATCCTGGGATCTCACAGTGAGAAGAAGACTATGATGCAAGTACTAGGAGGGAGTGGGAGCCCACCAGTGCCTACCTAAATGGTTCTCAGGTTTGGTACCCAGGTAGCTTGAGTTGGCATCCAAGCTAGACAGAGTAAGAAAAAGGGACCCAGGACTTGTAAGACTAAGAAGCTGTGCCAGTAGAGCACCAATCTGTGGCTGGCCTTTAGTTCTTTGAGGGTGCTTTGAAGGCTTCCATATATTTCTTTTTTCTTTTTCTCTCTCCTTCCTTCCTTCCTTCCTCCCTCCCTCCCTCCCTCCCTTCCTTCCTTCCTTCCTTCCTTCCTTTTTTTCCTTCCTTCTGTTTTTTTTTTTCACAGTTTCACTCTGTCCCCCACGCTGGAGTGCAGTGGTGTGATCTCAGCTCACTGCGACCTCCACCTCTCAGGTTCAAGTGATTCTCGTGCCTCAGTCTCCAGAGTAGCTGAGATTACAGGCGCCCACCACCACTCCCAGCTAATTTTTGTATTTTTAGTAGAGACAGTGTTTCACCATATTGGCCAAGCTAGTCTTGAACTCCCGACCTCAAGTTATCCTCTGGCCTTGGCCTCCCAAAGTTCTGGGATTACATGTGTGAACCACCGCGCCCGGCCCATGTATTTCTTTTGTTTATTTTAGCTGTGTTTTCCGTTAGGCTTCTTAATGGATTTCATTTTGAAAAATTCCAGCCTATTTTAGTTGAGCCAAGGAGAAATGGGTTTGTGCACATGTGAGCTATAACTATTTGGGGGTGGGGTGAGGGTGGGGATAGTGGGAAGAGAGCAGAGGTGACGTGTGTTGGCACAGCTGGAGTTCTGGGGAGACCCGATAGAACTAGGAGTAATTAGGAGCAAGATGGTGAGGAAGAGTTGTGAGTGCTGTTTTTTCTCCATCTGGGTTATTCTTTTCCAGTTCCCTTCCCATTCACATATGGAGAAACTGAAGGTCAAGGCAGTACCTTGACTTGTCTCTTGCCTCTCACAGCAGGTTGTTAACAAAGTTATCTCTTTTCTGCCCGATCACTGGGCCTGGGGCTCAGACTCAAGCTGTCACATTGCAGCCTCTGCATTTAGCATGTTTCTCGCGATAGAAGAGTACATTTTTCAGTTCGTATGTGTGTTTATGTTAGGAAGTTTTTGTCGTCTTGTATTTAGTCCTGTACTGGGTATGCTGTGGGTGGGGGATGGGGAGAGAGGAAGTCATGTGATGCCCTTGCCTGATACGGCCTCCCGGGGAAGGTGAACCATGAACCCTGTCTCCCAGGTGCCCTCATGGAAAGCATATGCATAGAATATTAAGGTGGCATGCTGGTACTTATCCTCTAATGAATAGCTGTCCTCATCCTTTTAAGACTTGTGACACACTGTTATTGTTTGATTTCACAGCATCTACCCCACTCCACAAAAAAAGGAAAAATGTTCCATATGGCAGATATTTTTAAAATCAAAGTGAATTGAAAAATATTCTGTTTTTAGAATTATACTGCATGGCGAGGGTGCAATGAGACAGGCACTCTCATATGCTGTGGATGGGCAGGCATGCAAATTCATACGGTCTGTCTGGGAAGCAGTTTGGTAATAAGTAATATGTACTTCAAAGGGTCATACCCTTTGACCCAGTAGTTCTACTTCTCTGAGGGTTTAACTAAAGGAGATGAACAAAGATTTTTACAAATTACTGTAGAAGGATTCTTAGTGCATCGTTTTTTCTTTTCTTTTAAATATGAGTAGCTATTTTAATGCCAGCAACTTCATGTATTACTGCTTAGACTTCAACATTCTTTTCTTTATTCTTTCTGTTTTAGAAATTAATTTTAACACATGAATATGTTCTTGGAAGGGAGGAGGGGACTAGGATTGAGGTGATGATCGAAGGGGATTTAAGCTTTTATCTGTAATATTTTAAATTTTTACATGTAATATCAACTAAATAGTAAAAATCCCAACAATATGGAATATTTAAATAAATCACAGGACACATATATGATGGAATATTACCAGTAGTTATGTTTTAGAAAAAAATTAACAGTGAGAAAATGTTCACAGTATATAATATTAAGTAAATACTTCACGGTACAAAACTACATTTATAATATGATCTCAATTTTTAAAAAAAATTATGAATGTTTACCTGTTAATAGAAGATTAGAAGGAAATACACCAAAAAATATAAATATCTCTGAGCTGAGAGACTGTCAGTGATTTTTATGTTTTCTTATTTATACTTTCTGTTTTTTCCAAAAAAAAAAAAAAATTGAGATGGAGTCTCGCTTGCTGTGTCACCCAGGCTGCCTCCCAGGTTCAGGCAGTTCTCCTGCCTCAGCCTCCAGAGTAACTGGGATTACAGACGCGTGCCACCATGCCTGGCTAATTTTTGTATTTTTAGTAGACATGGGGTTTCGCCATGTTGGCCAGGCTGGTGTCGAACTCCTGATCTCAGGTGATCCGCCTGCCTCAGCCTCCCAAAGTGCTGGGATTACAGGCGTGAGCCACCGCACCTGGCCCTGTTCTGTTTTTTTCTAAAATTTTTACAATAAGCAAGTGTTACTTTTATTTCAATAACTGTTTTTGTATTACCAGTCGTTTCTTTTCACATGCATATATTTTATGTTTGCAAGATAGTATTGTTTTCTGCATATTGCTTTTTAACATCTATTTTCATTTTGCCATATATTGTATTTTCCTGTTTTCACCATTCTTTCATCTATATCATTTTTAATGGCTGCATAATATTCCATTCTATGCACATAACATAATTTACTTAACCAACCTCCTATTGTGACATTGAAGTTATTTTTAGTTTTTCACTATTAAAAGGAACTCTGTGACAGATATCCTTATATAAACATCTTTCGTATATCTAATTATAATTTTGATAAGTTTCTAGAAGTAGACTTGGTCAGTGAATGAATACACATGTTTAAAACTTTGGTAGCTGGCTGGGCATGGTGGCTCACGCCTGTGATCCCAGCACTTTGGGAGGCTGAGGCAGGCGGATCACTTGATGTCTGGAGTTTGAGACCAGCTTGACCAACATGATAAAACCCCATCTCTACTAAAAATACAAAAATCAGCCAGGCATGGTGGTGGGCCCCTGTAATCCCAGCTACTCAGGAGGCTGAGGCAGGAGAATCACTTGAACCCAGGAGGCAGAGGTTGCAGTGAGCCAAGACTGAGACCACGCCACTGCACTCTAGCCTGGGCGACAGAGCGAGACTCCATCTTAAAAGAAAAAAAAAGTTTAGTAGCAGCTGCCATATTGCTCACTGATAAGATATAAGAATGACCTTTCCCCACCCTTGTTAACATGGGGTATTTTTGTTCTTTGTATTGCTTTTTAATATGATAGGTAGAAATGGTATCTTTGTGCTTTAATTTTTATTTCTCTGATTATTAGTGAAATTGGATGTTTTCATTTAATGTATTTTTAGCTATTTTTTAATGAATGTTTTTGTTTGTAATCAGAAAAAAAAGTCTCGAAGAAACACTTTTTCATATGTATACCACAGAACTGCATGCACTTAGTGGAGTTTTATGGGCATATTCTGTGATGTTGAGTGTCTAGTCTGTAAATGATTGCCTAGAGAAGACAGTGGGCTTAGGGAACCTTTGAATGCCCCCATTGGGTTTGGAGAGGTGGTGAGACTTTTGGGCTGAAATAATGGCTAGCTGTGATATTAGCTGTCTTTATTGATTTACAGAAGCTACCAATGGTGCGGTGCCCCAGGGCCAGCGACCACCCCCTCGTATCAAGAATTTCCAGATAAACAACCAGATTGTGAAACTGAAATACTGTTATACATGCAAGATCTTCCGGCCTCCCCGGGCCTCCCATTGCAGCATCTGTGACAACTGTGTGGGTGAGTAAAACTACGGGGACATTGCCTAGGGAAAAGGCTGAGTTGAACAAGAAAGTCAGGGCGGTCACCAATTCTTGGGAGAAATCAGTGGGGGAGGGAAGATAGATTTAGATGGAAAATGAGCTAGATTTAGATAGGAAATTTAGATAGGAAACAAGCTCCTGAAAAACTGCAAATCAGCTGTACTTAATGTAGATCGAATCACAATTTAAATATCCTCTAACCTAAACTTTACAAAAACCTCTTTAGTAAATGGGAAAAATAAACTTTACCTATTTTTGAAATTTAGATTTTCCTGTACTGGATCTTCACGTGGGACCCACCTTATATAGTGGGAGGAGACTCCTAGTCCACTGGAGGGCAGTATTGAGGAAGGAAGGCCTAAGACACAACCCAAGAAGACGAAAGTTGCTAGTAGCATTTATTGAGTTTCTACTACATGTTGGGCACTGTGCTAGGTGATTTACCTTTCTCTCATTTAAGACTTGTAACAGCCCCGTGAGATTGGTATTATCCCCATTTTACGGATGAGGAAATAGGTGAAGCATCAGTATGTAAGTTCACATAATTAGCATAAGATGAAGCTAGAGCAGGTCTGATTCCAGATTGCTTATTTCTTCTCTCTGCTGCTGTTGCAAGAGGGTCAGGTATAAGTGTGCATAATACAGTGGTCTGTGCTTCCATCCACATATATGTGGCTTCATTCTAATCACTGCCTACTGTGTGCTAAACCCTGGCCAAGATGAGAAACGGGCCATAAAGATTCCTGTTGATAGACCTATATGTGAAATTGCTTATATCCCCCAGGCATACTTCTAACGTTCTTTTTAAAATTACTTTTTCTTGAGTTCCCATGATTGGATAATGTTTTTTCCGTATACCATGTGGCATTCTGAGGGCGTTGCTTTCCTCTTACTAGTCATTTCTTTAGGCAAAGGTTGGGAGATATATCTTGCTTTATGTGGTAAAAAGCTATATGGTGCTCTCTTTGGCAGCATGTATACTAAAAAACTACTATATGTAGATAAGATTTTTATAAATCAAAACCCATTTTATTTTATTTTTTTAAATTTTACTTTAAGTTCCGGGATACATGTGCAGAATGTGCAGGTTTGTTACATAGGTATACATGTGCCATGGTGGTTTGCTGCACCTATCAACCTGTCATCTAGGTTTTAAGCCCCAAATGCACTAGGTATTTGTCCTAATGTCCTCCCTCCTCACCCCACCCCCTGACAGGCCCCAGTATGTGTTGTTCCCCTCCCTATGTCCTTGTGTTATCATTGTTCAGTTCCCATTTATGAGTGAGAACATGCAGTGTTTGGTTTTCTGTTCCTGTGTTAGTTTGCTGAGAATGATGGCTTCCAGCTTCATCCATGTCCCTACAAAGGACATGATCTCATCCTTTTTTATGGCTGCATAGTATTCCATGGTGTATATGTGCCCCATTTTCTTTATCTAGTCTATCATTGATGGGCATTTAGGTTGGTTCAAAGTCTTTGCTATTGTAAATAGTGCTGCAATAAACACATGTGTGCATGTGTCTTTATGGTAGAATGATTTATAATGTTTTGGGTATATACCCAGTGATGGGATTGCTGGGTCAAATGGTATTTCTGGTATTAGATCCTCAAGGAATCGCCACACTGTCTTCTACAATGGTTGAACTAATTTACACTCCTACCAACAGTGTAAAAGTGTTCCTATTTCTCCACAGCCTCGTCGGTACCTATTGTTGAAGCCCATTTTATTTATTTATTTTTTTGAGATGGAGTCTCACTCTGTCGCCCAGGCTGGAGTGCAGTGGTGTGATCTCCACTCACTGCAACCTCCACTTCCCGGGTTCAAGTGATTCTCCTGCCTCAGCCTCCTAAGTAGCTGGTATTACAAGCGTGCACCACCATGCCTGGCTAATTTTTGTATTTTTAGCAGAGACGGAAGTTCACCATTTTGGTCAGGCTGGTCTCAAACTCCTGACCTTGTGATCTACCCACCTAGGCCTCCCAAAGTGCTGAGATTACAGGCATGAGCCACCGTGCCCGGCCCTCGAAACCCATTTTAAATGAAGCAGGAAACTTGATATTTAAGGAAGGTCTATACCCAGTAATGAGATTGCTGGGTCAAATGGTATTTCTGGTTCTAGATCTTTGAGGAATTGCCACATCTTCCACAATGGTTGAACTAATTTACATTCCCAACAACAATAGGGTTCCTATTTCTCCGAAACCTCGCCAGCATCTGTTGTTTTTTGACTTTTTAATAATCGCCATTCTGACTGGCATGAGATGGTATCTCAGTGTGGTTTTGATTTGCATTTCTCCAATGATCAGTGATGTTGAGCATTTTTTCATATATCTGTTGGCTGCATGAATGTCTTCTTTTGAGAACAATGAGAACACATGGACATAGGGAGGGGAACAACAAACACTGGGGGCTATTGGGGGATGGGGACGGGAGGGAGAGCATTAGGAAAAATAGCTAATTCATGCTGGACTTAGTACCTAGGTGATGGCTTGATAGGTGCAGCAAACCACCATGGCACACATTTACCTATGTAACAAACTGCACATCCTGCACATGTACCCCAGAACTTAAAATTAATAAAAAAAAGAAGGTCTGATGTGAGGTAGTATTTCCTTTCCTTATTAATATTCTTAACTGTAAGGAACTCATACAAATCAATTTTTTTAAAAGCACTGATGTTCCGGGAGAAATATAGACAGTTCATAAAAATATAATTGGCTAGTTATCATGACTAATAGTCAAAGAAATGATTTCAGGATGCTTTTTTTTGGAGATAGGATATCACTCTTTTTTCCAGACTAGAGGGCAGTAGCACAATCACACCTCAGTGCAGACTCAACTTCCTGGGCTCAGGTGATCCTCCCACCTCAGCCTCCCAAGTTGCTGAGACTACAGGAATGCACCACCATGCCTGGCTATTTTTTTTTCTTTTTTTTTTTTTTTGCATTTTTTGTAGAGATGGGTTTTCCCCGTGTTGCCCAGGCTGGTCTCAAACTCCTGGGCTCAAGCAGTCCACCTGCCGCAGTCTCCCAAAGTGTTATTACAGGTGTGAGCCAGTACTCCCAGCCCAATATGCTTTTTTTAAATCTAGAAAATTAGCAAGGAAAACCTGATATTTATTCTTCCACTAGTAAGTGTAAATTGGAACAAACTTTTTGGAAGGCAACCTAATAAGAGTAATCAGAAGCCTTAAAAACATCTATACTTTTTGATGCCAGTGGTTCCCTTTCTAGGGAGTCTGTCCCATGAAAACAGAGATGTGGGAAGATATTTAGGGGTAGAAATGTTTAACTCAGGATTATTATGACAATTAAAAGTTGAAAAGAACCTAATTGTGTACCAACAGATGAGTAGCCAAACAAATTATAGAGCTGGACGTGGTGGCTCACTCCTGTAATCCCAGCACTTTTGGAGGCCGAGGTGGGCAGATCACTTGAGGCCAGAAGTTTGAGACCAGCCTGACCAACATGGTGAAACCTCATCTCTACTAAAACATACAAAAATTAGCTGGACATGTTGACATATGCCTGTAATTGCAGCTGAGATCCCGGCTGAGGCATGAGAATCAAAAACCCATGAGGTGGAGGCTACAGTGAACCGAGATCGTGCCACTGCACTCCAGCCTGGGTGACAGAGCTAGACTCTGTCTCTAAATAAATAAATAAATAAATAAATAAATAAGTAAATAAATGGACATTCATACATTAGACTAATGGAAAGAGTTCATACCAGAAAGCTAAATGACATAAAACAGGAGATAGGCTACATTTACTGTGTGAAGTCAGTTACCTATTTAAAAAAATATATAATGAGGTATAAAGAAATATGCAAGGAAATACAGGAAATATGCCACAATTTTTATAATTTATTATCTGTAGGTTGTGGGATTATGAGTGATTTTGTTTCTTTCATTTTTTCATATGCTATCCTCCACTACTGTGATTTCTTCATGTTTCTTTTTATTTTTTTTCAAGTTTTCTATAATGAGCATGTATTACTTGTATTATCAGAAAAGATGTGATTTAAAATACTGTAAAAAATATGTATCTGTATAACCATTTTTCTCTATACCTTTCTTCCCTTTCCTGAAAAGATGTAGCCTCCTCAGCAGGAGATAGACTATTTTTACAGCCTTATTTTTTGACCAGTACACACTCACTTTTCTTTCAAATTGATGTATTTTATTCTTTTTTTTTCTTTTCTTTTCTTTTTTGTGTGATGGAGTCTTGCTCTCTCTCCCAGTCTGGAGTGCAGTGGCGCGATCTCGGCTCACTGCAAGCTCTGCCTCCTGGGTTCACGCCATTCTCCTGCCTTAGCTTCCTGAGTAGCTGGGACTACAGGAGCCCGCCACCACGCCTGACTAGTTTTTTGTATTTTTAGTAGAGATGGAGTTTCACCGTGTTAGCCAGGGTGGTCTCGATCTCCTGACCTCGTGATCCACCCTCCTCGGCCTCCCAAAGTGCTGGGATTACAGGTGTGAGCCACTGCACTGGCCCAAATTGATGTATTTTATTCTTTTGTAACCTTTTGTTCATCAAAATAACACATGTTCATTGTGGAAAATATGGGAAGTACAGAAAGTATAAATAAAACTTAATCCTAAATTCACTCTCCATTTTGCTCTATTTCCTTCTAGTGTTTCTGCAAAATTGGACTGTAACATGATAGTTTTTAATCCTGCTTTTGTCATTTAACATTCTATCCTGAGTATTTTTCTGCATCTTTAATAAATGTTTCTTTAATATATTATTTTAATGACTGCATAATCCATCATATGGTTCTATTCATGTTTATTTAGGCAGTCTTCTGTCATTAGACATTATTCATTCTTCTACTTTATTCATTGTTATAACACTGCAATCGTAATTATTAAGCATAAGGATATGGAACAATTGGAACCTTCATACATTTCTGGTGAGAATGTAAAATCATGCAACTGCTGTGGAAAAGTTTGGTGGTTCCTCAAAAAGTTAAACATAGAATTACCACATGACCCAGCAATTCCACTCCTGGGTGTATACCTATATTAGTCTGCTTGGGTTACCATAACAAAATACGTCAGACTGGCTGGCTCAAACAATGGGAATTATTCTCTCACAATTCTGGAGGCTGGAAGTCGAAGATAGAGGTGCGAGAATGGATGGTTTCTGGTGAGGCCTCTCCCCCTGACTTGCAGATGGCTGCCTTCTTGCTGTGTCCTCATGTGACCTTTCCTCTGTGCTCACACACTACTGGTGTCTCATCCTCTCCTTACAAGGACCCCAGTCCCATTGGATTAGGGCCCCACCTGGATGACCGCATTTAACTTTAGTTACCTCCTTAAAGGTTCTGCCTCCAAGTGCAGCCACATTGGGGGTTAGGGCTTCAACATATGGAACTGGGGAGTGGGGGAACAGTTCATTCCATAACAATAGCCAAAAGAATTGACAACAAGGACTCAAAACCTACTTGTATGCCAGTGTTCATAGCATCATTATTCACAGTAGCCAAAAGGTGGAACCAACCCAAGTGTCTATCAACAGATGAATGGCTAAACAAAATGTGGTATATACATACAATGAAATATTATCCAGTCATAAAAAGGAATACAGTACTGATACAATGTGGATGAACCTTGAAAACATGCTACGTGGAAAAAAAAAAAACACACAAAAGGACAAATATTGTATGGTTCTGCTTATATGAGATATCTAGAATAGGCAAATTCATAGAGACAGAATGTTAGAGATTGCTAGGGGATAGGGGAAGGGGAAAATGGAGAGTTACTGCTTAATGGGTGCAGAGTTTCTGTTTGGAGTAATGAAAGGGTTTTGGAAATAGATAATAGTTATGGTTCCACAACATTATGAATGTAATTAATGCCACTGAATTGTACTCTTAAAATGGTTAAAATGGCAAATTGTATGTTATGTATATTTTACCATAATAGATTTTTTTTTTTTAAACAAGGTCTCACTCTGTTACCCAGGCTGGAGTGCAGTGGCGTGATTTCAGCTCACTGCAACCTCTGCCTCCTGAGCTCAAGTGATCCCCCCACCTCAGCCTCCTGATTAGCTGGGATTACAGGCGTGCACCACCACGACCCACGAATTTTTGCATTTTTTGGTAGAGATGGGGTTTCACCATGTTGGCCAGGCTGGTTTCAAACTCTTGACCTTGTGATTCCCCTGCCTGGGCCTCCCAAACAATACAAAATTTAATTTAAAACTTTGAACTTCAGCTGGGTGTGGTGGCCTGTAATCCCAGCACTTTGGGAGGCTGAAGCGGGCGGATTACCTGAGGTCAGGAGTTTGAGACCAGCGTGGCTAACATGGTGAAACCCCGTCTCTACTAAAAATACAAAAAATCAGCAGGGTGTGGTGGCAGGCACCTGTAATCCCAGCTACTTGGCAGGCTAATGAGGCTTGAAACTGGGAGGTGGAGGTTGCAGTGAGCCGAGATCACACCATTGCACTCCAGCCTGGATGACAAGAGTGAAAGTCCGTCTCAAAAATAAATAAATAAAAATAAAAATTTGAACTTAAAATTTTTGTGTGCATTTCTATTTACTTAAGAGAAATTACTGAAAATGGATTTATTCTGCCAAAGGGGTACAAGCTTTATGAAGGCTCTTGATACGTACTGCCAAATTATTTTCTGGAAAGGTTCTTTCGTTTTATGCTCCCACAAGTAGTATGTTAGAGTGTCCATTTTACCTTATTCTCACTAGCACTGAATTTTATTATTTATGTTCTTATTTTGATAGGCATAAAATATGTTACTGTTTTACTAGTATTACACTGAATTATTGGTGAATAGGAAAAATGTTAAATATAGGTTTTATGGTATTTATTAGTTTTTGCCCTATTTCCTTTTTGTTTTTTGTTTTTGTTTTATGTACAGTTGACCCTTGAACAATGCAGTTTTGAACTGCATGGGCCCACTTAATAATGAGGAGTTTTTTTTCAGTAAATACAGTATCGGTGGGTTCCTCATCTGCAACCAAACGCGGATCCAAAATACAGTCGTCCCTAAGTATCCTTGGGGTATTGGTTTCAGGAATTGCCCTTGGATACCAAACCCCATGCATTCTCAAGTACTGCAGTGGCCCTGTGGAACCCATGGATATGAAAAGTCAGCCCTCTGTATCCTTATCCGGGGATTTCATATTTTGTGAATACTATATTTTTGATCTGGTTTTAATTGTGGATGCAGAACCTGTTGATACGGAGGACCAACTGTATTTATTGAAACAAATCCACGTAGAAGTGGATGCACGCAGTTCAAACCTGAGTTGTTCAAGGTTCAAATGTACAGTATTCACAAGATGCAAAACCTGTGTACACGAGGGGCAACTTTTCTTATCCGTGGGTTCTGCAGGGCAGCTGAGTGACTTGAGTATGGGTGGATTTTGGTATCTGCCTGTAATGCTTACCACAATCAAATGAACATATTCATCACCACACAGTTGCCATTGTGTGTGTATGTGCGTGTGTGGTGAGGACACTTAAGATTACTCTCTTAGCAAATTTCAAGTAACTTTTGACTATTATTTTCTTGACGAAGTATTTGTATTTTCCTATTGATTTCTAAGAACTTTTCATATAGTCAGGTACAACTTTACGTAGATTGCCATTGGTTTTTTTCTCTTTAATTTTCTTTATGGTAATTTTAACACACACAAAATATTTTTTAAATTTTTAATTTTTTGTTGGTATTTAGTAGGTATATATATTTATGGTGTACATGAGAAGTTTTGATACAGGCATGCAATGTGTAATAATGACATCATTGATTGCCAAGGAAATGCAAATCAAAACCACAAAATATTTTTTTAAAGTTTGTGGAGTCAAATCTATTTTTCCTTGTCATCTGTTTTCTTCCAGTACTTTTATGCTTAGAAAGTCCTTCTGCATATAGCGGACAAATAAACATTTATTCCTTATAGTTATTTTATGGATTTGCTTTGTTTTTACATTTAGCTCTTTAGTTCATCTGGAATTTACTATGACAAGTGGTATGAAGAAAAAAAGAAATTGATCCTTATTTTGCACCAAATAGCCAATTGTCACATAATTGTTTATGGAGTAATACTTCCTTTCACCTGATTTTGTGATGCTGAGTTTATTAGACAACAAAATCTTATCTATTCTAAGATCTGTTTCTGGGCTCTTTCCATTCCATGGAGCTATGCCATACCGTTTTAAATATTGTAGTTTACATTTTTCCTTGGCTATTTTCACCTATTTATTCTTCTTGAACTTAACAGGCCCACCGTTTAAGATTTTATTTGGACAAGCAGTGTCTCTGCTTTTAATGAGCAAAGTGAGGCAGATCACTTAACCTCTCCATGCCTTTGTTTCTTCATCTGTAAAGTGGGGAAAAGAGTATCTCCTTTTGCTCAAGTTGCAGGGTAATTGTGAGGATCAAATGAGATGGTTACGAAAACATTTTGAAAAAGTAAACAAATAAAACCCTGTATTTTTTACAACTGAAATAGACAATGATCCTGGAGGTCTTTGAATTAGATATTATGTGGATGGTAGGGTTGATTTTTGTTCTGGAGTCTTTTGGCATTGGACTCTCTTTTTCTCCCACAGAGCGCTTCGACCATCACTGCCCCTGGGTGGGTAATTGTGTTGGAAAGAGGAACTACCGCTACTTCTACCTCTTCATCCTTTCTCTCTCCCTCCTCACAATCTATGTCTTCGCCTTCAACATCGTCTATGTGGCCCTCAGTGAGTATGCAGGGCAGTGTCTGTTGTTGGAGTGGGGCGGGGTGGGGGAAGAGTTAAGGGCAGCTTAGAGGGTGGTTGGGTTTCCTGGTGGTACCATTGTGAAAAGTACCTTAGGACAGGTTAGAAATGAGCACTGTTATCTGCTCTTGAGCAGGGTTGCAAACCTCAGTGCACATCAATGAGTATTACTCAGTGTGTTGGCCTTTTCTCTGACCAACTGCTGGGGCCTGGGGCCATAATTACTGGTCTGTATCCAGAGTACTGGGGCATTTCTGAGGTAATCCCAAAGGTTGGGGATGTATTTTGTCTCAGAAAATCCTCTCTTCTTCTGCCTTGTAAAACTTGCCTTGTGCTAAGGGGTAGAAAAGGGTTTTGCCTGAGAAATGTCTTTTGGTAGCTCATGGTCTATTTTGGGAGATAGAAAGCACACCCACATGTGTGCATGTGCACAAACATACACACCCACCCACCCACCCACACACACACACACACCCCAGTCTACGGGCAGATGTGATGTGGAGTTAAGGGAGTGGTCTTAAGACAGCTTCCTGGAAAGAGAAGAGTTCTGAGCTGGATTTTGAGCAAGGGAGAGACACGTATTGGCAAGGAGAGAGGATTTTTCTTGGGTATTTCTGATTTCTTTTATCTGTTAATATCCCCCTAACATGTCCATAGTTGGGGGCTAGGGAAAAGGGAAGGGATCCTACTGCTTGGTTTCTACCCACCTCTCTAGTCCAGGGCCTGGTCCTGCACTGGAAATGTGAACTCTTTAGTCATGAGACTACCAGCTAGGAGATGAAGCTCTTCACCCTTGCCCGAGTGAGAGCTTAGCTCTTGCCAGTGTGTAACATGGGAAAGGGAGGGAAGGAAGTGAGTAGGCACTAGGATAGTGTGTAGTTTTGACTGAAGTCACTAATTTTTCTCTCTCCTCCTCCCAATTTCACAGAATCTTTGAAAATTGGCTTCTTGGAGACGTTGAAAGAAACTCCTGGAACATATCCTCCCCTGGCAGTATGTCCCTCTAAAGCCTTCTTAAGCTACTTTCCAGCATGCTTTCTCCCCACAGTTCTCCCACTATCTAGTTTTTCAGACATCAGAGAGTGCCAAGGTCTAAAATAATTAAAAAAAATATATAGTCTTAGTGGTAGCAGCCAGAATGGAAGATGACCGGGACTAAAAGGGAGTTCTTTCCTTCACCCCCTGCTCAGAACGGTGGCTGCATTTCTGCAAAGGGGGTTCAGATGAGATTTCTATAAATCACATCCTCTTTCTTTTCCCTCACTAGTTCTTCATTTATTAATCTTTTTTTTTTTTTTTTTTTGAGACAGAGTCTCGCACTGTCGCCCCAACTCACCTCCTGGGTTCAAGCAATTCTCCTGCCTCAGCCTCCCGAGTAGCTGGGACTACAGGTGCCTGCCACCACGCATGGCTAATTTTTTGTATTTTTAGTAGAGACAGGGTTTCACCATGTTGGCCAGGCTGGTTTTGAACTCCTGACCTCGTGATCCGCCCACTTCGGCCTCCCAAAGTGCCAGGATTGCATGAATTTTGTTTTTTGACAGAATTTCCATTGGCAGTGATGGCCAACATTGTTTAGCTCTGGCCCCTTCCACACATCCCCTTCCAAGAGTCAATGATGAATAAATAGGCAAACCCTTAAATATCCTAGATATGCTAGAAATTCTTTCATAAGGGATCTATCCAGTAAGTTCAGAATTCATCTGTTATATATATGGAAACATGACTCTTTGTGATATACGTTCCAGGAGGTAAAGATGGTGTGACTGGTGCCCTGAATATGGTTGGAGGCATCAAGTCTCCTGATGTTGAGTTCTTCAATATTCCTTAACCACACCTCACTGTTCTAGAAGTCCTCATTTGCTTCTTTACACTCTGGTCCGTCGTGGGACTGACTGGATTTCACACTTTCCTCGTGGCTCTCAACCAGACAACCAATGAAGACGTGAGTCAACTTTCTCTTCTCCTCACCACATATTCTTCTTCCCAAAGCCTATCCTCTTGCTACTTGCTAGAGAACTACTTGCTAGAGTCTCCAGGCCTGGGAGGTTGAGGCAGGCAGAAACGTGGTGTGCGAGATGGTTAAGTCAGATGTGTGGAAGAGAAAGCAGAGGGCTTTGTTTGGAGTTGAATGCTTGTGGAGCATTAGGAAGAAGAGGTTGAAAAGTTGGGTGGGTATATAGCCTTTAACTGTTCACAGGTCCTTAAAGGCTAGCAGGTGCCTCCCTTTGGCAGGGAGAGGGACAGTTGCACTGGATGAATCCTTGCTATATAAAAAGTTACCAATTAGGCTGGACGTGGTGGCTGATGCCTGTAATCCGAGCACTTTGGGAGGCTGAGGCGGGCAGATCACCTGAGGTCAGGAGTTCAAGACCAGCCTGGCCAACATGGTAAAACCCTGTCTCTACTAAAAATACAAAAATTAGCCAGGTGTGGTAGTGCGCACCTATAGTCCCAGCTACTCGGGAGGCTGAGGCAGGAGAATCGCTTGAACCCTGGAGGTGGAGGTTGCCAATGCACTCCAGCCTGGACGACAGAATTAGACTCTGCCTCAGAAAAAAAAAAAAAAGGTACCAATTAATCTACATTCACTGTAGAAAATCAGAAAATACAGATGAGCAAAAAAGAAAAAGTAAGTTCCTCTTACTTTACTTCTTAGACATCACCTTTGTTAGTAGTATGATTTATATATTCTAGACTTGTCTAGACTTGTTTCCATGTTTATTTGTGTTTATATTATGTACTTTTAAATAAAAATAATATATATAATTCAGTTATCTGCTTTTTTCACTCTATTGTGAGCTTTTTTCATGGCTGTGTATGTATTTCTTTTTTATTGTGATAAAATATACGTAATATAAAGTGTGCTATATTAAATGTCTTTCAACCCTGGCGATCAATGGGGAGACAGATGTTGCAGCCAGATCGCCCTCACATCCTAAATGTACAGTTCAGTGGCATCACATTGTTGTGCAACCATTGCCACCATCCATTTCCAGAACTTTTTTATTATCCCATGCTGCATGTGTTTCTTCAACATTATTATTATTTTTTTCTTTTTTGTGTTTTTAAAAAATTTTCTTATTATTATTTGTTCTTTTTAACATTATTTTATTATTATTTGTTCTTTTTAACATTATTTTTAATGTCAGTCTTGGCTTTTATCTTGCAGATCAAAGGATCATGGACAGGGAAGAATCGCGTCCAGAATCCCTACAGCCATGGCAACATTGTGAAGAACTGCTGTGAAGTGCTGTGTGGCCCCTTGCCCCCCAGGTACTCAGGGCACTCAAAAGTCCTGGGACTCTTGGGATGAGCAGCTCAACCTGGTCCTGTTACCTGGTCTGATGTGTTTTTCTGAATGTGGCCTCTTGGTGTCAAATAGGTCTTCCCAGGGCTTGCCACTTGGTACCATGTCTATATGGACCACAGACTATGGGCTGGTTGTTTTGGAGGGATGATCTTTCATTCTTATTTCATTTGTTTGTTCCCTGGTTAATGTGACATTTCCTGGTTTGTGGAAGAAAAAGTGAATGGGAGATAAGAGGCGTGTGCTGTGTTCAGGCTAGATCGCCAAAGGACAGGTTTATATTTTCCAGTCTATGCAGCAAAATTCAGTAGGCTGGGTGGGTGGAGGGGTGAATGCCCAGTTCTTTGTTAACTCTTTTATCTCCTTCAGTGTGCTGGATCGAAGGGGTATTTTGCCACTGGAGGAAAGTGGAAGTCGACCTCCCAGTACTCAAGAGACCAGTAGTAGCCTGTTGCCACAAAACCCAGTAAGTGTTCCTGACTTAAGGCTGGGTCGATGATAGAGAGGGTGGAGGCCAATTTACAGCTTGGAAATATAATTAGGCAATATTGTATTCTAATCACCCCAGCTTTCCTGCCTCTACACCTGTCCTGACATTGCCTTCAGATCTTTGTGCCCTTGATGTAGATTAAGATTTAGTCATTTCTTTGGTATATATTGAGTGACTCTGTGCCAGCCACTGTACTAGCTGCCAGGGATATACCAATGAATGAGGCAAACGACGTCCCTGCTCTCAAGGAGCTCATTGTCTAGTGGGGGCAAGAAACAAGTAAACAGGCCATTGCTCAACATTGTGAAAAGTGCCTTGATGAGGAAAGCATAAAATGCTATAGGGGCAAAGATAGAGGTCAGGGGATTGTATTAGAGTTAGTGATGTGGTTACCTTGATAGAAGGGGGCTTCCTAACTGGAATATGCAGATGTTGTGGAAACTCTCCCAGCTGTCCTATTTAAGATATATAAGTGTATCTTTAAAGTATGTAAAGTACTTTCCAAAAAAAAAATTACTTGAGCTTTTTTTTTTTTTTTTTTTTTTTTGAGATAGAGTTTCACTCTGTTGCCCAGGCTGGAGTGCAGTGGTGTGATCTCGGCTCACTGCAACCTCTGCCTCCAGGTTCAAGCAGTTCTCTGCCTCAGCCTCTGAGTAGCTGGGATTACAGGTGCCCGCCACCGTGCCTGGCTAATTTTTGTATTTTCAGTAGAGACAGGGTTTCACCATCCTGGCCAGGATGGTCTCCATCTCTTGACCTCGTGATGCTCCTGCCTCAGCCTCCCAAAGTGTTGAGATTACAGGCGTGAGCCACCATGCCCAGCTGAACTTTCTTTTTTAAATAAGAGCTTTATTGAGATATGATTCACATACCATAGATCCCCCCCTTTTTTTTTGAGACGGAGTCTCACTCTGTCGCCCAGGCTGGAGTGCAGTGGCGCGATTTCAGCTCACTGCAACCTCCGCCTCCCAGGTTCAAGCAATTCTCCTGCCTCAGCCTCCTGAGTAGTTGGGATTAAAGCATGTGCCACCACACCCAGCTAATTTTGTGTTTTTTAGTAGAGACAGGGTTTCTCCATGTTGGTCAGGCTGGTCTCGAACTTCTGACTCAGGTGATCTTCCCACCTCGGCCTCCCAAAGTGCTGGGATTACAGGCGTGAGCCACCTTGCCCAGCTGATCCCTATTTAAAATGTATGATTTGCTGATCTAGAATATTCACAGAGTTGTACAATCATTATAACAATCAATTTTAGAGCATTTTCGTTACCCTTCCACCCTAAGAAATCCTGTACCCATTGGTAGTTACTCTCCCTTTCCCCTCAACTTCCCCAGCCACACCTCTAGGCAACCACTAATCTGCTTCCTTTTAGTATAGATTTCTCTCTTCTGGGTATTTCATGTAAATGAAATCATACAGTATGTGGTCTTTTGTGATTGGCTTCTTTTACTTAGCATGTTTTCGAGGTTTGTCCATGTTGTACTATGTAGCAGTACTTCATTCTTTTGTATGGCCAGATGATATTCCATTATATGGATATACCACATTTCATTTATCCATTCATCAGTTGATGGACATTTGGATTGTTTCCACCTTTCGATTATTATGAGTGATGCTGCTATGAACATTTGTTTACCAATTTTTGCATGGAAATATATTTTCATTTCTCTTGGCTATACACCTGGGAGTAAAATAGCTAGGTCATATGGTAGCTCTATGTTTAACCTTTAAGGTACTGCTGAACTGCTTTCCAAAGTGGCTGCACCATTTTATACCCCTACTAGCAGTGTCTGAGGGTTCCAGTTTCTCTGCATCCTTGGCAACACTTATTATCTGACATTTTTCTAGCCATCTTAGTGAGTGTGAAGTAGTATCTCATTGTGGTTTTGATTTGCATTTCCCTGATGACTAATGATGTCGAATATCTTTTCATGTGCTTATTGGCCATTTTTATATGCTCGTTGGAGAAGTGGCTGTTCAGAGCTTTTGTCTATTTTTTAATTGGATTGTTTGTCCTTTTTGTTGAGTTGTAACAGTTCTTTATGTAATCTGTGTGCAAGTCCTTTACCAGATATATAACTTGCAAATATTTTCTCCTATTCTGTGGGTTATCTTTTCATTTTCTTGATAGTGTCCTTTGGAGCACAAAATTTTTAAATTTTGATGAAGTCCAGTTTGTCTATTTTTTTATTTTGTTGTTTGTACTCTTTGGTGTCATATCTAAGAAACTGTTGTGTAATCCAAAGTCGTGAAGATTTATGCCCCTGTTTTCTTGTTAGAGTTGTATAGTTTTAGCTCTCACTTTTAGGTTTTTGATCCATTTTGAGTTAATTTTTGCATATGGTGTGAGGTAGAGGGTCCACATTCTTTCTTTTGCTTGTAGCTATCCAGTTGTCTCTGCACCATTTGTTGAAAAGACTGTTCTTTTCTCATAGACTTGTCTTGGCACCCTTGTTGAAAACCTAGAATGTGAGAGTTCGTTTCTGGACTTTCAGTTCTATTGTATTGCTCAATATGTCTGTTCTTATGCTAATACCATGCTGTCTTGATTACTTTAGCATTGTAGTAAGTTTTGAAATCAGGAAATGTTAGTCCTCCAACTTTATACTTCTTTTTCATGATTGTTTTGGCTCTTCCGGGTGCCTTAAATTTCCATATGAATCTTAGGATCAACTTGTTGTTTATGAAAAGAAGCCAGCTGGAATTTTGATGGGGATTTCATTGAATCTATAGATCAATTTGGGGAAATACTGCCATCTTAACAAGATTAAATATTCTGAGCCATTTGCATGGACTGTATTTTCATATATTTAGTTTTGATTTGATTTCTTTCAACAACATTTTGTAGTTTTCAGAGTGTAAGTTTTATACTTTTGTTACATTTATTCATAAGTATTTGATTATTTTTCATGTTATTGTAAGTGAAATTGTTTTACTAATTTCATTTTTGGATTTTTCACTTGGAGTGTATAGAAATACAATTGATTTTTATATATGGATCTTATACCCTAAAACCTTGCCAAACTTGTTCATTAGTTATTTTTTGTTTGTTTTTGTTTTAATTTTATGAGATGGAGTTTCACTCTGTTGCCCAGGCTGGAGTGGCAGCGCCATCTTGGCACACTGCAACCTCCACCTCCTCGGTGCCAGTGATTCTCCTGCCTCAGCCTCCCAAGTAGCTGGGATTACAGGTGCCCACCACCACGCTGGCTAATTTTTGTATTTTTAGTAGAGACCGGGTTTCGCCATGTTGGCCAGGCTGGTCTCGAACTCCTGACCTCAAGTGATCTACCCGCCTTGTCCTCCCAAAGTGCTGGGATTACAGGCATGAGCCACCGTGCTCGGCCCTTGTTCTTTAGTTCTAATAGATTTTTAGTAGTTTGAACTTTGTTTTAAAATAGAATCATACTTTTAAGTGAATGCTTTTTATAAGGTACATAATTGTTCTCTACTTTGCCTTTCCTAAATTTTGAATTTCCTTTTAAACTACAGCAACCCATGTTTATATATTATTGTTGTCAGTTTTAATATTATTTTTTAAATGAGTCTGGACTGAAATTGTAACAATCTAGGTTAGTTATTCTTGGTTCAAAGTGGGGAAATGTGGTATTTTAGAATCACTTGGGGACATTTTCAAACCACATATGACCAGCTGAAAATTTGGACACTTGGCCTTCTTTGGTTCAGAATTACTGTTCGAGTGACCTGTGTGTTCGGGCAGAAACACGATTGAGGACCATTGGGTCAGGCCTTGTTAGATAAGTATGTTATGACACTTATTCTGAAGTGGGGAGGACCTGTGTAATTATTTGTGATCCCTATTATTATGACTATTAATACTAATAGAAAAATCTGTCCCCAACAGACAGTTAAGGATCGAACTCAAATAAACTTCAGTTGTGTTGTGCTGAGAAGATGATAGCCTGGTGTTGGTTCTGAGTTTGGTGTCGGTGGCTGCATATCTGTAGCATCAGTACGGTCAGGGGGCTGAGAGGAAGAGTTCAGTGTCTAAGGCTTATCTGCATTTGGATTTTGAGGGACAGCTTTGTGTTGAATCTGATATCTTTTCCTTCTCAGGCCCCCACAGAACACCTGAACTCAAATGAGATGCCGGAGGACAGCAGCACTCCTGAAGAGATGCCACCTCCAGAGCCCCCAGAGCCACCACAGGAAGCAGCTGAAGCTGAGAAGTAGCCTATCTATGGAAGAGACTTTTGTTTGTGTTTAATTAGGGCTATGAGAGATTTCAGGTGAGAAGATAAACCTGAGACAGAGAGCAAGTAAGCTGTCCCTTTTAACTGTTTTTCTTTGGTCTTTAGTCACCCAGTTGCACACTGGCATTTTATTGCTGCAAGCTTTTTAAAATTTCTGAACTCAAGGCAGTGGCAGAAGATGTCAGTCACCTCTGATAACTGGACAAATGGGTCTCTTGGGCCCTGGCACTGGTTCTCCATGGCCTCATCCGCAGGGTCCCCTTGGACCCCCTCTCTTCCCTCCAGATCCCAGCCCTCCTGCTTGGGGTCACTGGTCTCATTCTGGGGCTAAAAGTTTTTGAGACTGGCTCAAATCCTCCCAAGCTGCTGCATGTCCCGAGTCCAGAGGCAGTCACAGAGACCTCTGGCCAGGGGATCCTAACTGGGTTCTTGGGGTCTTCAGGATTGAAGAGGAGGGAGAGTGGGGTCAGGAGGGAGATTCTCCTGGCCACCAAGTGCCAGCATTGCCCACGAATCCTTTTAGGAATGGGACAGGTACCTTCCACTTGTTGTATTTATTAGCGTAGCTTCTCCTCTGTCTCCCAACCACTCTGACACCTAAGCCCCACTCTTTTCCCATTAGATATATGTAAGCAGTTGTAGTAGAGATAGCAATTGACATTTCTCGTAGACTACCCAGAAACTTTTTTAATACCTGTGCCATTCTCAGTAAGAATTTATGAGATGCCAACGGCATAGCCCTTCACACTCTCTGTCTCATCTCTCCTCCTTTCTCATTAGCCCCTTTTAATTTGTTTTTCCTTTTGACTCTTGCTCCCATTAGGAGCAGGAATGGCAGTAATAAAAGTCTGCACTTTGGTCATTTGTTTTCCTCAGAGGAAGCCCGAGTGCTCACTTAAACACTACCCCCTCACACTCCCTGTGTGAGGCCTGCAGAGGCCCTGAATGCACAAATGGGAAACCAAGGCACAGAGAGGCTGTCCTCTCCTCTCCTCTCCCCTGATGTACCCTCAAAAAAAAAAATGCTAACCAGTTCTTCCACTGAGCCTCAGCTGAGTGAGGGAAAGCCCAGCACTGCTGCCCTCTTGGGTAACCCACTCTAAGGCCTCGGCCCACCTCTGGCTATGGTAACCACACTGGGGACTTCCTCCAAGCCCCACTCTTCCAGCACTTCCACCGGCAGAGTTCCAGAGCCACTTCACCCTGGGGGTGGGCTGTGGCCCCCAGTCAGCTCTGCTCAGGACCTGCTCTATTTCAGGGAAGAAGATTTATGTATTATATGTGGCTATATTTCCTAGAGCACCTGTGTTTTCCTCTTTCTAAGCCAGGGTCCTGTCTGGATGACTTATGCGGGGGGGGAGTGTAAACCAGAACTTTTCATCTATTCGAAGGCGATTAAACTGTGTCTAATGCAAACTTCCTGCCTCCTCCTTCCCCCTTCCATTTCAAGAATATGTTTGTGTGTAGGGTGGGGGTGGGGGTTGGAAGGGGTTGCTTGTTACTCCCCAAACTTCCATTAACTAGGGCACCCTTGGGTTGGAGAGGTAGTTCCCAAACTCTCCATTGATCTATACTACATTCTGGGCTGAAGTTTATCTTATTCTGGACTATGAAGAAAGGACTTTCAAGGAAGTATAGTGTGAACAGGATCAGGAAGGTAGAGGGATTATATTTACTTAAGAGAACAAGCTCTATATTTGGATATTGTTTTGAAGCAGATGGATGCCGTTAATTGCTAATGAGCCTTGGTTATTAATGCAGGCTCATCAGGGCCTCCCCTTGGAAATATTTGATCAGTGGTCTTTTACAAGTGATGGTATATATTTATTTCTAGGTGGTATATAATCAAGACTCCTTATCAATTCCCATCTCATACTTCCCAGTTAATTGGAATTAATGAAATTTGGCTGTTCCCAGACTTTTTTCCATGTCTTCCTGTTTTCCTTGTAGCAGGATTTAAGTTGAGCATTCGGGGGAGAGAGAGAGAGAGAGAGAGAGAGAGACAGAGACAGAGACAAAGAGAGAGAGATTGGAAGAGAGATGGGGAGAGACTGACTCAGATCCCTCTCCTGTCTTCTTCTTCTTCTGGTTCTCTCTGTTTTTTTTTTTTTTTTTTTTTTTTTTCTTGAAGTTATAAAGCCAAACCTGGAGAGTTTGTAAGTTGTTAGGTTTTCCCAGGTAACCTGGCACTCATATGAACCCCATTTTAATAAGTACTCAGCCCATCTCCTCTCCTGGGCTCAGATGGATCTCTCTCCTCCCTCACCTTACCTCAAGTGTTCTCCTGAGGACCCTTAGGTCAGACAGAGAAGCTTTCTCTTTCTGATGGGGAGGGTCAAAGTGGAAATCTCTTATCTCTAGTGTGAAATGATTTTTTTTTAAGTTTCTGCTTTTTCATACTCCCTGCTCTCTTTCTTTTCCTTAATAAATCTTCTGTGTTTAAGATGTTGGCCTGAAGATCTGTCCCATTCATACCATGCTCCAGCCGGGACTGTCCCTATCTGATCAGAGGGGAGATTAAAGAATCAATCTTCCCAGGGGAAAAGGGCCTTAAATTGTTTGGTCTTTTCAATGGCTGACACTGTCTCCAACTCTCCCCTTCCTCCTTCTTCCTCAAGCTTCCTATGCACCCTACTTTCCCAGGCCAGGATGGTTGGCACTGATCCCAAACCTGTGGGGGCAGGTGGAAATTGGCCCTGTTGAGCCATTTCTTCATGTCCATTCAGCTCTGAGGTCTTCCTGGCCCTAGCTGAGATCATCATCTCCTCCTTTGCTTTTTTCCCTAGGAGTGAGGTTGGGTTAGAGGTGGATTCTGATTCCGTAGCAGCTAAATTCCATTCTCCCTGTCCTGACCATCCTGCCTTTACCCGTAAAGCACCCATTCCTACTGACCAAATCTCTTTACCTTGTTGGAGAAAAAAAGTATTTTGTTTTTAAATCTATTTTCTAACTTAAATGCAATTTAATATGTAAATCTCTGCACTTTTGTGTGAGCCTACAAATGTGTATGTGTTGGGGGTTTTTCACTCTCTGGTATTTCTTAATAAAGAAATCTTTCTTTTGGGGGGAAGCCAATTAATGAAGGAGCCTTGAATGGTTTTAGAAATACAGGGCTGTCTGTTTCTTTGTGCTTCTGCCTCATTTCTTTACTTGTGCCTAGTGTGAGTGATTGGCCTCCCTCCCCCACCTTTTGACCCCCTTCCTCTGAGAGGGCCCCCAACTTAGTGGGGCAGAGAGAAGGACCTGTCCTGTGTCTGGTACCCCTCTGGGACCACTTGGATTGGCTCTAGTAGTAACCTAGCAACCCAGCCCCCTCCCCTCTCCCCATGGCCTGGCCCTGTTAGTCCTTTTCTTCCAGCTCAGTTCATTTTATACTCCTGAGCTGGGGCCAGGCCAGGGAAAATCACCAAGGGAGCACAGTAAATGGTTTTTAAAAACTGATAATTTGTTCTTGTGCCTTGGTGCTACTAAAGAAGAGTCATGTTCCCAGTAATTCAAAAAGCATTTGTGTCAGTTTGGAGAATACATTCTAGGAATCTCTTGCTGTTCTTGGTAGTAGGCTTTAGAAACAGTGTCAAAGGCTACAACTCTGAATATCATTTGTTTTAAAGCATGCAAGCCCAGCTCACAAAAAAAGAGAATCATTATAAACTTTATGTTTGAGATTAATATGAAAGGGCAATGGGAACTGCAAATCTACATCAGTAAAACTTTCAATGTTCTATACGTTAATGTAGGTGGAAAAAACTGGTATAATTAGCTAGACCTAATTAGTTTACAAATGAACACAAAATGTTTTTACAGTTTTAATATATACACTGAATTTCCAGGAATGCAACAACTGTGTACATTGGGGGAAGAGGATATTCTATTTTGTTCAAAACTTTACTAAGAGTTGCTCACAACTTTTGAAAATCATGTCACTGATGACAGTGCCATTCATGGGTATTTAAGTTGCCAATATAACATACCTGTATGAGTCTTCATTTATAGAGATTGCTTTCACACTGATATTACATATAGGTAGAAGCACCTTATACTCTATTATATGCTTTAGTATAGTCTTGCCTTAGGTATCTGTATATTGAAATACATATCCTATTATAAATTACTTTTTATTTCTTCTTTATAGTCTAATTAGTATATTATGTTACTATTCTTGAAATTATGTGTATAAGCAGATCATATTAACTATAAAGTTCATTTCAGGGTGGCAAAGGATGCATGCAAAATATGACATATACCAAGGGAGTGCTAGGGCTGCTAGTTTTGAGAACCGCTGGACTACATTATCTCAAGGGTCCTTTCTAACCCTTAATATTTGGAAAGCTTGGAGAGAAAATAAACATCCTCCTCCCCTCACACCCTTAATGTGCTTTTTAAAAATTTAAAGCTCATTTTTGAAAATTGGAGAAGTACAGAATAGTAGGATTTGAAAAAATCACCCATAACCTAATCACCAAGATGTCATAATCACCAGTAATGTTTTAGTGGATTTCTTGGTAGTCTTTTTTTCTGTGCACATGCTTTTTTAAACATAACTGGAATTCAACTGTAAATGTAGTTTTGTAAACCTGCTTTTTTACTTAGTATTTTCCATATCATTAGAAATTATTGAAATACTTTTTTTTTTTTTTTTGAGACAGGGTTTCACTCTGTCATCCATGCTGAAGTGCAGTGGTGCAAATTTCAGCTCACTGCAACATCTGCCTCCCAGGCTCACACAATCCTCCTGCCTCAGCCTCCCAAGTAGCTGGGACTACAGGCACGCACCACCAAAGCTGGCTAATTTTTTTGTAGAGACGGGGTTTCACCATTTTGCCAGACTGGTTTCAAACTCCTGACTTCAAGCAATCCGCTTGCCTTGGTATCCCAAAGTGTTGGGATTACAGGCGTGAGCCACTACTCCCAGCTGAAAATACTTCTTTTTTTTTTTGAAAATACTTCTTAATGACTTTGTAACACGTACATGTCAGGCATTTAAGAGTTTCTAATTTTTCATTATTACAAATAATGCTGTGATGAACTTCCTTAAATATGGGTGTGTCTGTGATTATTTCTTTAGGACAGATTCCTAGAAGTGGAATTATTGAGTCAAAGGGAATGCTCTTTTAAAGGCTCTTGATAAATATGGCCAAATTGCTTTACTGAAAGACTGTCACCGTTTGTTTTGCCAGCAGTGTATCAGAGAAGACTCTAATCAACCTTTAAACCTTTCGAAGTTTTATTTTAGCTTTTTTTGAGACAGAGTCTTGCTTTGTCACCCGGGCTGGAGTGCAGCAGCACGATCTTGACTCATTGCATTCTCTACCTTTGGGGTTCAAGTGATTCTCCTGCCTCAGCCTCCTAATTAGCTGGGACTACAGGTGTGCACCACCACACCTGGCTAATTTTTATATTTTTAGTGGAGATGGGGTTTTGCCATGTCAGCCAGGCTAGTCTCCAATTCCGGACCTCAAGTGATCTGCCCACCTCAGCCTCCCAAAGTGCTGGGATTACAGACATGAGCCACCGTGCCCGGCCTGAACCTATGGTAATTTGATAGTTGTAAACTTATATCTCAGTGTTATTTAGTTTATATTTACTTGATTAATAGTGAAGTTAAACACTTTCTGCACCTCTCCTCTGCCTTATGTTTATTACCATTTGTATTTCTTCTGTAAATTGTCTGTCCTAATCTTTTGTCTATTTTTCCTCAGGCGTTAAGGGGTTTTCTGATTGATTGATTAATAAATTAGAACTTAGAGCTCACACTTCACCATGGGCCAGGAAATGAAGGGGCCTTTGATTTAGAAGTGGCTTTACAACTCTGGAACCCAGAGTAGAATTACCTCCCTGACATTCCAAGTCCTTAACTTTCTTCACGCTCCCATGTTTGCCTTATCACTGCCTTTTCTGCCAGCCCCTGCCCTTCTTCAGTTGTTTAGCTGTTCCAACTCGGTTAAAAGGGTTGGGGTTTTCTGCCCAAATAGGAGACATGATGATTATTTGTCATAAAACACTGATGCTGTTGAACAACATAGCTTAAAGGAACATATTGATCATGTAGTCTATGCTGCTCTCTCTCTCTCTCTTTCTCCCTCAAATTAAATACTGTAACTTACCCAGGGTCACACAGAGAGTTACTGTTAGAGCCAAGACCATAACCCAGATGTACTGGCTCCCAGTCTAGAGAGCTTTCTGGCATAACTGATTGGTCCTCTGTCAAGCAGGTGTAGACAGATAAGAGAGTTGGAATAACTGCATATGACACTTGAATGAAATGAAGCTTTCATTTATTTAACATTCAATAAATACTTGTTAAAGATTGACTGCCTGCTAGGGTTAACTTTAGGAGAAATTGTAGTACCAACCCTCGTAAGTTGAGAAACAGCAATGAGTTTTAGGATTATTTGCCATTTGGGATATCACTGGTAAGCTCTCCATTTTAGGCATACAGAGGACTGACTATATATAGTCAGGCTGATATGAGGCTGGTTGTTGGATTTTTGTTTTAAACTTAATGCTCTTAAGTCTCTCTCTAGACCCCTGCATTTAGGTTGAACTGATGATGTGGTTTCTTTAGCACAGAAAGTCAGGAAATTGCCTTGCTAAGTTCCCACAGTCAAGTTGGCTGTCCCTTTGTGAGGACCATTGCTCTGGGCTCTTTCTGACGCTATCCCTGGCAGGTCCCAGAGGCAATGGTATACAAATGCTATATTGGTCACTGTGAAGTTATAGGAAAAGGTGAAGCCTACATATCAAGTGCTATAGAATTCCATTTATTTAGGTCCTTCCTGGAGGAGTCTTGGCTGAGTCTAGAGGGGAGGCAGTTCCTTCCCACTTGATTGTATTGTTGGCTGAATAATCTGTAATATGGCCAATGTTGTGTGAGAAGCTATGGTAGCCTCTATTGTGAAGGAGAGGTGGGAGAGCCACTTCTTTTCCCCAGTGGGAAACCTCATACCTCATCCTGAATTTCCTGACTTGGGAGGGGGGAAGGGCCTTGTTGGGCCTTGTTGAGACGATGTGCCTATTTTTCCCGTTAAAAAACCTCGTTTAGCCTTTGTTTTAATGCCCTAGTTCTCTCATGGCCCAACCGTGGGCGGGGAGCTCTGTGAGTAGGAAATTAGAAACTGACTCATAGGGGCTGGGGCCTCAGTGCCATGTATCAGATCACAGTGCCATAGGGTTTGGGGTTTAGGAGAGGGAATTTGTGGAGGCCTTTGGGGGGGCTGATCAGAACCTGCTGGGGTAGTCTAAGGTGAGGTTGTGAGATACAGAGGAAGCAAGTGAGAGAGGACATGGTTCATTTGGGCTGTGCTGGTGCCTCCAACTGCTTCTCCTGACAGGAAGGAGACGCAGAAGGTGGCTCTAACTCTGAACTGGTGAGGAGCTGGCTAGACTCAACTCTTTCTTCTGCAATCTGGTCTTTATTCTCTTCTTTCTAGCAGCCCCTAGAAGTCCAAGAGAGTTACCTAAAGTAAGTCTAATGCCCAGGGCTGATCAACTTGCTGTGGACTGGGCAGAGCCAGGGCTGCCCCAGGCTCCTCAGGTGGTCTTTCTTTCATCACCAGCCTCTCTGGGCACCAGAGCTGGCACCCTCTACCCCTGAAACCCAACATCTCCTGGGGGCCTGGACATCAGTGGTCTCTGGGATATGACAGGTCTGAACATCAGTCAGTCCTCAGACAAGCATGTACCGACACGGCCTTTGTGCCCAGTCTTGAGCTCAGTACCCTGGAGGTTATGAAAAAGTCAAATAGCCGCCATTTAATGTCACTGTGTGCCAGGAACTTTGTACGAGTTATCTGATTGATTTCTCTCATGTCCCCCAAGAGGTAGGTATTATTTGATCATTATTCCTGTTCCACAGAAAAGAAATGTATATGTATGTACTTTACCCAATGTCATATAACTAGTAAGTGGTGTAGCAAGAGTTTGAAAACACTTTATTTGAACTCCAAGGACTTTTGCTTTTGGTCACTTCACTATACTAACTGGGAGTCAAAGGTCAGATGGGCCTTGAAAGGAGTGAAATGGAGGTAGCAGGATGGAGCAAATCGAGGCATCTAGACACACTATCACTCCTTGAGCATTTATTTTGTGCTGGACAGTGTGCAAAGGACTTTATCCTGGTACATTAAATCTTCATAACAGCCCCATGGGGCTAGCGCTAGTATTCCTACATTATTGTTGTGGAAGCGGAGGCTCAAGTAGGTTAAGTGGCTTGTGTAAGGTGACCCAGCTAGGAAGTGACACAGCCAAGACTTGAACTCAGGTAGGCCTGAGCTCCTAAGTGCTAGGCCTCAACTACCCTAGAGAAGCTTCTGCTTGCTCTCCTTAGGCCCTGAAGAGGCCACAGGCAGAAGAAGAGCTTGCCTCATCAACCTCTTAGACAAGCCTGTCCCCACCCTTCCAAGGGGAGTGAGCTAGAGGCTACAGCTCTCTGGGCCGCTGACATCCCAGGCTGGGGTGGGTGTGTAAGGTCTCCAGCTGTGAAGAGTCAGCTCTTTGCACCCTAGACCTTGGTTGCTGGGTTCAGGGCACCACTTGGCACCTTCTAGAAGTGCATGGGGCAGGACAAGAGGTGTCAGCAGCCCTGTCTGGAGGAGGAGCTTTGGGCCTTGTGACCCTGCTCAGCACTGCCTTTCTTGCCCCTAGGGCCCTGGCCTGTTCTACATTCCCTTGATGCCCCACCTCACCTGCCCCTCCCAAACTCCTGTGATCCCTAGGGTCCTTGCACAGCTACCTACCTCCAGACTGTAATCATCCTATACGCCAAACTGGGCCTGATATCTGAGACACACTCCCACCCTTGAGCTGCCTCCCCAGGGTAGGAGAGGATTTCCAAACATCATGTTCCCAGGCATTCCTCTCTTTCTGATCTTTTCCTTTCCCCAGCTTAAAGCAACAGCTATTACACAGGGGTTTTAAAAGGTTTAGGAATCTCCTCTGATAGGTGCACCCTGGTATGCATGGATTTTAAGCACTTTGGCCATTATTCACCTCTCATCTTTCCAGAACCGTGTGCCAAAAGGCAGCAGGATAATGGTTTTGCTGCTTCTGTCCCATATTGGAGGCCAGAGGTGTGGGCCCTATTTATTTACTAATTTAGTTTTATTTTTTCAAAAATTGAAAGGCAGTTTCCTTTTTTTCATAGATATAAAAATAGTACTTTTGAAATGCAAATAAAACAAGGATGTAGAAAGTGAGCATTTTTCTCCCTCACTCCCCTAGTCCCACCCCATGCGCCTCACAAGATCACCAGTAGTAGTCATTTAGTGTAGATCTTCATAGTCTTTATTCTATGTATATGTTCTCCTTTTCTAAAATAAAAATGGAATCATCCTGTTAATAATGTTTTAGGATTTGCTTTCCCCCTTGCTATAACACAAATTTATTTTACAACTAAAATGTTTATACATTATTTGTGTAATTTTCAAATTTGAAATTAAAGAAGGCTGGGTGTGGTGGCTCAATGCCTGTAATCCCAGCACTTTGGGAGGCTGAGGTAGCAAGATCATTTGAGCCCAGGAGTTTGAGACCAGCCTGGGCAACTGGGCAACATAACCACACTTTCTACAAAAACTGAACAAAAATTAGCTGGGTGTGGTGGCGCATGCCTCTAGTCCCAGCTAACTCAGGAAGCTGAGGTGGGAGGATCACTTGAACCCGGGAGTTCGAAGCTGCAGTGAGCCATGATCATGCCACAGCACTCCAGCCTGGGCAACAGAGTGAAACCCTGTCTCTAGAAAAATAAATAAATAGAATCAAAGAATAAAAAAGCACAAAGATTTTCCTCATGTTATTAAATATTTTTCTACAACATCATGTGTCATGGGTGCGTGGTATATGAACAAAACATAAAGCATTTAATTTCCCATTTGCGTTGTTTTCAATTTTTTACTATTGCCGACAGCTGTTGTGAATATCTTTGTCCATAGGTATTTGAGCACTTGTGTGGCTGTTTCTGCACTTACGTGGCTGTTTAAATTCTAGAAGGGAAATGGCTGGGTCAGAGGGTCAGCTTGCCCTCCAAAGTGCCCAGGACTTTTGAATTCTTGTTGGATGAGGCCTTTGGAGAAGCATTGTAGCATAGGAGTTAAGAACATGGGCTCTGCAGCCAGGCAGACTCCTGCTCTGTTACTTTCTAGTCAACTTCTTTAACCTCTCCAACCCTCAGTTTCCTCCTCTGTAAACTGGGCTGATGAGGGCACCCACCTCGGGGACACTGTGAGGATTACATGAGATGCTATATGTAAAGTGCTCTGGCACAAGTGGAGGTGCTCCCTACATGACTGCAATTATTCAGTACCCTTGGGGCTTTGAGGCTGTTAGGGCTCTTGTATCTTTGGTGAGGATCATGCTTGCAGTTTCCTGGCACCCCGAGTCACTAAGGACAGTGGGATGAATGCAGCTGAGAACAAGGCCTGGAAGTCAAGTGGCCTTGTCCTCACTCTGGTGGCAGCTCTCCCTCCAGTAACCCCCTTCCCAATGCCCAAGGCAGTTAATTCTGGCAGAAACAGAAAGGAAGCTAGGGGTCTTCATCTCCATCCCACCTCCCAGGAGATGGTACTGCTTTAGTGGGAACAGGGTGGGGGCCAGGAAAAGGTGGCTTCAGAGGAAAGGCTATGCTGACCCCAAATCTCCCCCTCTTAGACTCTGGACAGCTCCTTAGTGCAGGCCCTTCTTCACAGGGGTGAAGGTCTTGAAGGGTCCTGTTAAAATGAACAGTTATTGGATGAGGGAAATAGTTATTCCCCCTGCACCTCTTGGATCCCAGCAAAGCCTGTGGCCATGGGAACCTGAGCCTTGTTCTGAGGAGAGCTGGTTAGAGGGAAGGGCAGAGCCAGCTAGGGCTTCAGACTGGAGCTTTAGGTCAGCAGAGTCAAGGACACTGAACATTTAAGGGAAGAGAAAGATGGACCTGAAGAGACAGTTAGGGACACTTTGTTGAGTCCAGCCTTGAAGGAGAACGGTCTGGCCCTCCCCACAACCCTCTCTCCATAGAAAAGATAACTGGAGACAGTAATTTAGTTCTACCCATGTTTATTGCTAACAGCTGGTCTCCCTCCACCCTCTCATATTTACACCCAACCCCTTCCCCAAAGCTAGCTTTTACCAAAGTTCCTGGTAGGAGGTCAAGAAGTGTGTCCACTTAGCCGGCAGTCCTGGATGTAGTGGACGCTGTTTGTCCCCAGGCCAGTTGGGCACCAGGGAAGGGCTACTCTGGGGATTCAGGGCACAGACTTGGTACCAGGGTCAAGGGAGGCCCCCACTCACAGATACTCTCCTTTCCTTCTGGGCCTCAGTGTACACCAAAACCTTCAGAAAGCAAAGTTGGAGTGGTGGACCCCCAGTGTCAAGTTTAGTGCTCTCTTTGCTTGTGAGAACCCACACAAGTGGCCAACTCTGGACCCAGATCTGCAACTGGCTTCTGAGAGGCAATTCTGTCCTTGGAAGCCAGGTTTGACCATCTGCAATCAGCCCTGTGAGAAGTCTCGTTTGAGGGGGCCAGGAATGGAAGGGGAGGGCGCATATCGTATGAGGTATGGGCATTGTGTTAAGCTGGGGGAAGTTGCAGCTTGTCCTGAGTTACATGGGGAGGAATAAAGTGGGTGGGTAGGAGGAGCCATTTCATCTGAAAGCCTGAGGCCCCTCTGGTCCCCTTGATAAACCCCACTGGTGTCCCAGGCTACAGGTAACAGGAGAATAGACATTTAATGTCACAGAATGTCAGAGCAGGCAAGGCCTTCGGTGATCATCCATTCTAACCCCAACCAGTCCTAAGCCTAGAAGGAGGAAGCCACTTGGTTCAAGTCTCATAGGATTTAGTGGCCAAAACTCTTAAGAAAGCTAAGGAGAAGGAAAGTGGGAATGGTACTTGTGGATTTCTTCAGGCCTTATTTAGGGGAACTGGATTTACCCATGGTCAGTTTGGGTTCTTCTAAATGGCCAGCTTCCCTAGGGTTTTTAGACTGACCTGAAACATTGACTTGGCCCCCTTTTCAGGAGCAGTGCGACAGGGGTAGGTGGTGTGGGGGTGAGGAGGATTTGGAGGCCTTGGTGGTGAGGGACATGGGCAGGGTCTCCCAGTGCCCCGCTTGCTGTGGCCATGGCTATGGCGGGGGAGCAGTTGGTGCCAAGAGGGACTGCGCTGTCAGTCGCTGGTGGAGGGTGGGGCTCAGGCAGGTGGGATGTGCCCTTGGGCGACTCCCCAACCACTCCAGCTGAGCCTGGAACCTGTAGGACCCTGGCCTGGCCTCTGCCTAAGTGTCCCTGGGGAAGCAGGGCCAGGCTCAGTGCCAGTCCTCAGGGCCTGGGCCACCACGGGAGGCTGAGCCCACTCCTGCAGCCTTTGCAGCTGGGGCCCAGCCTTGGGCTATTGCCACCACCACCTCAAGGTGCCCCGGCCAGGGAGAGGCCCTGCAGCTGCTCCTCAGTGCCTGCCAGCTCTGCCTCATCGCGCCCGCTCTCCGAGCCCTCAAAGCAGCCTGAGTCGCGCGGGATGTCCACCTTGGGTTCCGACACCGTGTGTGCCACTGGCTCCTGGCTGCTCTCGGCGCCCTCTTCTGCCTCCTCGCTGCCAGCTGCCAGGGACGAGAGAGGGAGACAGAATATGCGGGTGGGGGGAGGGACCTTGGGAAATGCACCATAGGCGGTCTCTCCCTCTGGGCACCTGCCACCACCCTGCCTATCTCCTCACTGCTTCCAGCTTAGAAGTCGGTAGGAGTTGTTTCCAGGCCAGCTTCGCAGTCCAGGAGCTCACACTTCTTTAGCACTAAGCTGGAGCCAGGCGGTGGGCTTGAATCCTGGCTCTGTTATTACTCAGCTTTGAGGCCTCAAGTAAGGCTTTGCCTTCTTTGGCCTTAAGGGTCCCCTTTGATCCAAAGTGGGTTGGGCCCAATCATCCCTACAACTCCTTTGTCCCGTACGCTTTCCCTGAAATCCTAATTCAAGTGGAAAGTACCTTTCCACTGCAGAGCGGTCCGAGGGCAGAGCGTGGACAGAGGGCAGGGCCAGGGCAAGCCTCCCCTCCCTGGAATGCCGGTGGGCACACACCCTCGCCAGGCCGCTCCTAAAGCCACTCACTGTCATAGTCCAGCAGCAGCTCGGCGGCTGTGAGCAGCTTGGCCCGGTGCTGCGGGTCCATGATGTTCAGCTCATTGAGGTGTGTTTCTCGCAGCTCTTTGAAGTCCTCTAGTGTCTGGTAGCCATTGAGCAGGAGGGTGGACGTGTGCTCCTGTGGGCAGAGGCAGGCCACTGGCACAGCTGCTTACCAGCCACCCCTGCCTAGATCCTCCCCAACTACGCATAACTGTCATTTCGGGTCCCCATCCCTGGGCCAATTGTGTCTCCCTGATACTAGATACTAGTGAGGTCCAAGCTCAAACCTCCAGGCCGATGCGCTCCAGCAGCTCATGTAGGGTCTTAGGCTTGGGCCTCTTGCCCTTGCTCTGTCGGCGGCTGGGTCGGGCATGCCCCACAGCCTCCTCGGGCAGCACATCCACATAGATGAATTTGAAAGAGCCCACCTTGCCATTGAGTAGGCCCAGCCACGTGCCCACAGGTGGCTTTTCAATGATCTGGATCACATCTCCTTTCTGTTGGGGGAGAGGAGAGGAGAAGGGAGCAAGGGAGAGAGGAGATGGGGGGCCTTGGCCTCCACTGACACTCTCATAGCCTGGTTCAGTCCAGCTTCCTTTTTGGGCGCAGCCTGCCAGGCTCCAGAGAAGCCCGGATGCTGACCTTACCTGCAGTTTCAGCGAGTCGTGGTCATAGGGGCTGGGAGTGAAGTCGGTGTGGACTCGTGCTCGGCCACAGAAGGGCCCTGTGTACTGGGGGGCAGGTGGTTCCTCCCCGAAGCTGCCAGAACCTGGGCTGGGGCTGCAGAGCTCACTGCCTGCAGGAGATGGGGCAGGGAGGAGGCTCACCTTTGTCCTAGGACAGCTGAGACAGTGCCTAGCAGGTGCCTTCCAGGGGGTCTGCCTAGAAATCCCAAAGGTATACACTGGGAAGGCAGCTGGGCTCTGGCAAGCTTTATACTGCAGAAGGGATTCTGAGCCACCCCCTTGGCTACCCACCAGGAGCATGGCTTCACCTCTGGGCCCTTGGGCATGAAAAGAATTGGCAACAGGAGGAGAAATGGCTCACTGACCATAGAATGGGCAAATTAGGAGAGCCTCTAGAGACCAACTGGGCCAACACCCCAATGAACAGACGAGGAAATCTGAGGTCACACAGACCAAGTGAACTGCTCAAGGCTTCTCATTTTATAATTGGCAGCACTGAGTCCATTAGACTCCATGTTCCCTGCCTCCCACTCCAATGCTCCCTGCACCTAGGAAGCTACCCCCTGCATTCATATTTGACTTTCTTTGCTTAATAACTCAATGTTTAGTTACAATGTCACATAGAAACTCAGTTGGGCTCCTTCTCCCTGGGAAGGACAGAATAGTGGGCATTTTGAATGATTTTCAGTGGGGGGCAGGGAAGTGTCTGTGGAGCCAGAAAAAGCAGGAAACTTGGAGTGGACCTGAGGGGCAAGAAAGGCAGTGCTGAATGGGGCTACAGAACCCAAAGCCCCTGCCTGGAGGAGTTCCCTGCTGGCACCTCTTGTCCTGCCCCATGGACTTCTAGAAGATGCCAAGTGATGCCCTGAGCCCAGCAACTATGGTCTAGGGTCAAGAGGCTGACTCTTCACAGCTGGAGACCTCATACGCCCACCCCGGCCTGGGGCATCAGAGGCCCAGAGAGCTGTAGCCTCTAGCTCCCCTTGGAAGGGTGGGGACAGGCTGGTCCAAGAGGGTGACTGAGAGTCTTCCTCTGCCCGTGGGCCTCTTCAGGGCCTGGGGATAGCAAGTGGAAGTTCCTCTACGGTACATCTGAGTTCAAGACTGGGTCACCTTGGGCAAGTCACTTAACCTCCCTAAGACTCCGTTTCCACATCAGTAAAGCAAGGATAACAGTACTGGCCCCATGAGGTTGTTGAGAAGATTTAATGTGAAGAGGGCTGAGAATGTTCCCAGCAGGCAAAGAGTAAGCATTCATTTCTCTTACCCCCTTCCCAGACAGAGTGCCACCAGCACGGCTGTTACCCAGTCCTTTCCTCCAGATTCGGCAGGTGTCCCCCGCATCCCCTACTCACCTGTTGATGCCTGGCGGCTGAGCACCGGAAGTTCACGCTCCTCTTGCTCAGAAAAGGCCAGCGCCATCTTCTCAGGGCCTGGGCTGTCCAGGCTGTAGTCTGGAGATGTCGGGGAGGCAGAGCCCTCCTCCAGAGTGTCTCCCTGCAGGGAGGGTAGGCGGGAAGCTTTAAGGAGCCTTGCTGGGGTGCGCATGAAGATGAGGAAATGGGGCTGGGCTTGGTGAAGAGCTGGGGGTTGGCTCAAACCCCAGCTCTGCCACTTACAGACTGAATGGCACTCTCTGAGTCCTAGTCTCCCCTTTTGTAAAAATGAGAGTGACAGCCCTTACCCTGGCTACCTCGCAGAAACAGGTTCGACCAGGGCACCATGTGGATGTGCTTTTGTCAGCCTCAAGTGGCGATGTACGTACAGAAAAGACCACAGTGGCACAACCTGGACTCAGCCATTGCTACCACACAACTGGGCAGACAATGGCGCTGGAGAGGAAACTACTTTTGCCTGTGCTTCTGTGTACCAGGCCTGCTTGCCATTTCATTGAATCCTTACAGTGACACTTGAAGGTAAGTGGTATTGTTGGTCTGAGTTTGCAAATGAGGAGTAAGGCCCAAGGGTTACTTACTCCTCATTTGTAAACTCAGGCCAAGGGAATTCAGGTTCAAGTCCCAAGGGAACCCACAACTAAGTCGGCCAAACTCCAGAGCTCCCCCCACCTCACCACACCTTAGTGAGGTGATAACTGTTTAACAGCTGGCCCCGATGAGTTTCCAATTCCTGTGTTGTAAACACTCCCTGCCATGGCCAATGTCAAGCTACCATTTTGACATCACTGGATGTG
This sequence comes from Rhinopithecus roxellana, assembly GCF_007565055.1. Classification (NCBI taxonomy): domain Eukaryota; kingdom Metazoa; phylum Chordata; class Mammalia; order Primates; family Cercopithecidae; genus Rhinopithecus; species Rhinopithecus roxellana. Next base: position 124,589,296 of record NC_044555.1, on the reverse strand, counting down.
TTGTCTGAAATGAGGGCGAGGCTATTTCCACCATGAAGATGCTATGGATGCAAGTAACCTCAGCAGCACTGAAAAGAGTAAAAGGTAGTACAAGAATTAGGAAGTGATAAGTTTTGAAGACTTACTATATTACCTTTGTTCTTTTTTACAACACTATTTATTTATTTATTTGTTTGTTTATTTATTTATTTATTTAGAGACAGAGTCTCGCTATGTTGCCCAGGCTGGACTCTCACTGGGCTCAAGCAATCATCTTGCCTCGTCCTCCCGAGTAGCTGGGATTATAGGTGTACACCACAACGCCCCGTGTACCTTTTAAAAAAATATAATTTACCGAATTGTAAGTTTCTTTAATTTGATTTTTAATAATGGTTGTGTTTAACAACTGGCTTGCAAAATTTTTGACAGTTTGACCAACTGCTCTCATTAGCTGGTATAAGCCCAGTATGAGCCAACTCCAGCACACTACTGCCTCAGTGGCTCCTTTTAGAGCCATGGCACCCCAGACCCACTGTGTGATTTAAGCTACTTGGGTCATGCCTGCCCCACAGCTGTGCCAACTTTCCTCCCTGGGCTGAAGCCAACCTTCTCTGTTTTCTCTCTTTTTTTTGAGATGGAGTTTTGCTATTGTCACCCAGACTGGAGTGCAATGGCGTGATCTTGGCTTACTGAAACCTCTGCCTCCCGGGTTCAAGCAATTCTCCTGCCTTAGCCTCCCAAGTATCTGGGATTGCAGGCACCCACCACCACACCTGGCTAATTTTTTTTTTTTTTTTTTTTTTTTTGGTATTTTTAGTAGAGACGGGGTTTTGCCATTTTGGCCAGGCTGGTCTCGAACTCCTGACCTTAGGTGATCCACCCGCCTTGGCCTCCCAAAGTGCTGGGATTACAGGTTTGAGCCACCGCGCCCAATCTGTTTTCTCTTATAGGGATTCTATGAGAGAAAATAGGCCTTCCCAACCCCAGGGGCTAGTTCCAAAGCAAAGCTTTGAGGTGGATGGATTGCCTCAGGCCATCTCATCTTTCGTCAAGCTGCTGCTGTACCAGGCCCGCCTCCTCAAGAAACATCCCTTGCCCAGACTTTTCTTTTTTTTTCTTTCTCTTTCTTTCTTTTTTTTTTCTTTTGAGACAGAGTCTTGCTTTTTTGCCCAGGCTGGAATGCAGTGACCCGATCTCGGCTTACTGTAACCTCTGCCTCCTGGGTTTAAGCGATTCTCCTGCCTCAGTCTCCGAGTAGCTGGAATTACAGACATGTGCCACCATGCCTGGCTAATTTTTGTATTTTTAGTAGAGATGAGGTTTTGCCATGTTGGCCAGGTTGGTCTCGAACTCCTGTCCTCAAGTGATCAGCCCCAGCCTCCCGAAGTGCTGGGATTATAGGCATGAGCCAACATGCCCAGCCCTGTTGCCCAGACTTTCGTCCCTTCTCAAACTCCACCCCTTCCCCCGCCAGCCTCCTGCACCCTCAAGACGGTGCCTGGCTGCCTGTCTGTGGCTACGAGTGAGTTTCCTCTCCCATGTGACCTTCCTTCTTGCATCAAATAGGGCCTTCGGGCCTGAGTAGTGGCTATTGAGGTGGTCATGCTCACATTCTGCCAGAGCGGTCCCCAGGCCCCCTGGACACCCCCTCCCCTGCGTCCCCAGGCCTCACCATCTCTTCTGACAGGGCCTTCACCATCATCTTGCCCATCTTCCTGTTCATGGTTCGGGAAATCACTGCCCTCCACTTCTTTCCCAGCTTTTTGCCACTCTTCCCAGCATCCTCTGGGGTGGGGACACCTGAGTCATCTTCTGGAATCTGTGACAACAAAAGAGGTGATCCAGGGACCCTGGTGGTCTTGCCTGGGTCCGGGACTTGAGGCACAAGAGGCCTTGGGGTCACAGCAGAAGCTGGAGGGGGTGGAACTGAGAGACCTCCATCCCCTCCCCTCTTAGCCCCAGCCATGTCCTTAGCCATATAAATTTATAAATAGTTTGCTATTTAATTTGTAATTGAAAGGAATGCCGGGGAGTGCTTGGTGTGGGGAGAGGTGGACCCTCTGTGTTAAAGGGGGCTTTGCCCCAACAATTCTATCTCCTCTTCACCCTCCTCCCTCCCACCCCCACTCCCCCACCCAGGGCCTGCAGCCAGGTCCCCCAAGGACGCCCTGAAACTCACGTTATCATCCAGATTAAACTCCTTCTCGCTCACCACGGGGGAGCTGGGTTTGGATTTGGCAAAATCCTTGAAGCTGCTGGAGCGCTGAAGGGAGAGCTGGAAAAAGCATGGGTGTTGCAATCAGTGGACTAAATGGCTGCCTGATGGCCCACATACTCGCCTCCCCCCATCACGCAATACCCACAGCCCAGAGCTGGCAGAGCCACATTGCCCCGAGAGCCCCAGGCTAATGGGTGAAGCACCTTGATGTTCTTGGGGCTACCTGGTTTCATCCCATTCTTCACTCCAGCCCTGGCCACAGACCAAGCTCCTGACCTCAAGAGCTTCACACCTCAATCGGGCCTCAGACTTAGCCTGAAATTCCACCAATTCCTCAAGTTTGGTCCGCAGAATCCTGGAGTTAAAGACTACATGAGTCAGAGTAAACGTGTATCTACTACTAGAGACATACCTCAGCATCCACAAGCACATCGCCTGGTGTGTAACTGAGCAAATCCCTCCCAAAACCCGTGGCTCTGGCCTCCATGTCCTGGGTGTGTTCTGAACCAGGTCCCCAGTCACAGTGATAGGAACAAACACACTGGTATCTCTAGCCTGATGAATTTGTGTCCCAATAAGAGCAAGACAATCAGACTAGAAGCCAGCAAGACCTGGCATGACACTTCCTGGAAAACCACAGTAGAGGCTTACTCACAGAAGGGGCCCACAGATTTAGGACATACGTGATTGGGGCTAATTTGGTAGAAGGCACCATTTTCTCTTTATTCTCAGCTTTTAATCTTAGCCACCAATGTGATGAGCTGGCAACCGTGACGTTTGCCAGTGTTTGGACTTTTAGGTATGACCTATTATCGTTTGTGGTTTGTGTTGATGAGATGGTTTTCAGGATATGAGTTTTTTTTTTTTTTTTTTTTTTTTTTTTTTTGACAGAATCTCACTCTGTTGCCCAGGCTGGAATGCAGTTGTACAATCTTGGCTCACTGCAACCTCTGCCTCCTGGATTCAAGCAATTCTCCTGCCTCAGCCTCCCAAGTAGCTGGGATTACAGGCATGAGCCACCATGCCCAGCTAATTTATTTTTATTTATTTTTATTTTTAGTAGAGACGGGGTTTCACCATGTTGCACAGGCTGGTCTTGAACTCCTGACCTCAGGTGATCCGCCTGCCTCGGCCTCCCAAAGTGCTGGGATTGCAGGTGTGAGCCACTGCACCCGGCTGAGCTTTTTTAAATATATATACGAGCACATGCAAGGTAGCAGCCAGAAACCAGGGCAAGGCAGGCAAGGGGGACAGGCCCTCGACACAAGAAGTTAAGGCTGAGCCTATATCAAGATAAACAGTCGAGCCCAGAAGATACACACAGGAACCAGGGTTCACAGATGGCCAGACAGATAGAGTGGGATAGACTGCAGACACCCGAGATAAGGGCTTGAGGAACTGAAGCCCCAAACCCACACAATGTTGAAGGTTTCACATCCTCTTTCCTACTAAAGGGGTTGTGTGTGTCCAGTGACAAACTCCCAGGGCAGGGGCAATATCACCTGCCCCCACCAACACACACACAAATAATTGGCCCCAACTCCTGGGGACTGCAGTGTGGCAGCTTAGCACTCTTGATGGGTCTTGACCAAAGCCAAGTCAGCAATTGGGGGTCAGGGGTCACACATTCCTAAAAGTCACAGCGAGGTAGTTGATGAGAAACTAGGTCAGTGGTCAGGCCAAGCAGACGCTAGCACGACTGGGGCCTGATGGGTGGGGTGCCTGCAGCCTCAGTCAGAAAGCCTCTTCTGTGTTGCCCTGGGGAGCTGAAAAGGGGGCCATAGGTGGGTGTGGGGGGGAAGCATGACCACAGGGTGACCACTCTGGTTCACCTGCATCTCCTCCATCTTCCTTTCTTGGTTGTCCCCTCCCACTATTCTTTCCTCTTTTTCTCTCTTTCTTTCCCCTTCTCTCCTCCACCTTCCATTTATTTCCTCCTCTTGTATGGCTAGGATGCAGCTGCCAGGATAACTTCCTCCTCTTAGTATGGAAAAGAGGGAACGGAGAGAGGGTGGGCATTGGGCTGGCCTGGGCCCAAGGAGGGCAGGCTAGGCTGCTATTTATAGGCTGATGGAGCCTATTGTGGCCTTCTCTCCACCAACCCTCAGCCTGATCTGCAGACCAGGAGGCTAAGAGTCGCTCCCAAAACCCTAGGGACTGGTGAGGCTGGAAAGCAAGTAGGAGGGCAGGCATGGGGCCGGAAGTTGGCTTTGTTGGGGAAGAGTAAACTCACCGCCTGCCTGCCCTCTAATTGCTGCTCTTTCCCAAGGCCTTTTCCTGTCATTAATCTGCAGTCTGGGGGCTGGGAGCAGAAGCCTTTGGCTCCCAGGCCCTTGTGCGAGGGTCCCTCTGTCTCAGTTTTAGTCCAAAGCGGGAGGAGATAATCACAAAGGACTATAGAGATGGTGCTGGGTCTTGGGCCCAGTTGAACACTCAGCCCAGGGAGATGGAAAGGACGAACACATGTTCTTTGGGTGATAGAGTTTCAGGGCCCGCCAGGGTGGCATTTTGCCAAGCCTACCTCCAACCTCAGGGACAGCCCCAAATATCTTGACCGCCTTTCAGGGAGAGGTGACCCCCACTCAGGGTTGAGTTGAAATTCTTGAGCCTGGCTGGCTTTTCTGCTGGCTTCCCTTTGGAGTGAGGACTTCCTGGGAGTCATGCCTGACGGAGGAGGTGGTACCATACACTGTTGGCCCCCTTTTCACTTCATGGCTCAGGGGAAGGTGTGAGCCTCTTGGAAAGAGCTGCATTTCAAATGCATATTACATTTGAAATATACTAAATATATTGTTGAGTATATATGTGTTGTATTGTATATTACATTTGAAATATGTATTATTGAGTATATATGTATTGTATATTACATTTGAAATATATATTTATATATTGTTGAGTATATATATGTGTTGTATTATATATTACATTTGAAATATATATTGTTGAGTATATATGTATTATATTGCATATTACATTTGAAATATATATTTAGTATGTTTCAAATATATATTGAAATATATACTGCTGAGTATACTCAACAATATCTATTTAGTATATTTCAAACGTAATATACAACACATTTGAAATGTAGGGCCACCAAAGAGTATATATACACCATATGATTCCCCCTGTATAATTATAGTTCAAAGCCTGGCAGAACTCACCTATGCTGTTGTAAGTCAGGATAGTGATTACTGTGGGAGAAAGGGGGCATGTAGTGACTGGCAGGGGCATGAGGGAAGCTTTCTCAGAAGTTCAACTCTGGGATGTGTGACCTCCAGCAAGTTATCGAACCTCTCTGAAGCCCACTTCACATCAGGGCAAGTGTTCCCATCTTGGTTCTGCCACTGACTGTGTAAACTGGGTATATTTCTTAACTTCTCTAGGTTTCTGTTTCCTCATTGGTGGAACGAAGACAAAAGCACTGACCTCATCTGACCTTTGTGAGGATGAAATAAGCGAGTACGCATACAGTGCTTGGAACATTGTCTGACACAGCAGTCCCTTGTGGAATGTCGGTTTATGCTTACTCTTTCCTACAACCTACCTCTAGCCTCTTACCCTGGGCATTTCCCCACCCGGAATACTCTGCCCTTCTCTCTGTCAGCTGTAGTTTCTCCCCATTCCAATGTAAGTGGAAAACCCGTAAATGCCCATCATCTGTAGAATGGATAAATTAATTGTGGCAGAGTCACACAAAAGAATAGTACCCAGGACGGAGATAGAAAGGTTCCCAACAGTATGAATGAGTGTCACAAACATATGGTTGAGTAAAGGGCCTGGCCACCAAAGAGTATATATACGTGATATGGTTCCCCCTGTAAGTTCAAAGCCTGGCAGAGCTCACCTGTGCTGTTGGAAGTCAGGATAGCAGTTGCCCTGGGGGAAAGGGGGCATGTAGTAACTGGCAGGGGAATGAGGGAAGCTTCTAGACTTCTGAGAGTGTTGTTTCTTGATCTAACTGCTGTCTACATGGGGATGTTCACATTACAGAAACTCATTCGGTGGAGCAATTATGATTTATCCACTTCTCTGTATGGATATTATACTTCTATAGAAAGATTTTTCATTTCCAGCTTAAAAGGCAGCATCCATGCAGAAACCATGCCCTGATCAATCTCTCAGAGGTCCACACCGCCCCAGCCAGGATCCTCTTCCCTCACTTCCTGAGCAAACTTGGCTTTCCCCAGTGGTCTCCTGAGCCACTCCCTCTGCTCTTTCAGGGTACCAGGCATATACTGAGCACCCTGTGAGCTCTAGGCCCCGCCTCTGTGTGTGTGAGAATCCAGCAATGAGGGGCTAAACAGCTCCCGCATGTCCGGCATCCTGCCAAGCACTTCATGTGTGCCAGCTCACTCCAGCCTCATTGCAGCTCTGCATCATATTCACACCTCAAAGCAGAGGAGACCAAGATGCGAAATGAAGTGCCCTAGGCAGGGTGGCGCAGCTGGTCTCAGGAAGAGCAAGCATCCAAACCCAAGTCTGTGACTCTGGAAGCCCAAGTATGTTGCTGTGCTCGTGCTACCTCAGAGGTCATGCTGTTGCTCCGCCCCACCAGTGTAGAAGTTAGCAGTGGATTGAGTATAGTGGTGATGGCATGCAGGTGGTTTTTGAACAGAGCTCCAAGGAAAGCAGGTGGGAGTGCAGAGGGGGAAGAGCTCAGGTGGGGCTTCGTAGAGGAGGTGCATTTGAGCTGGGCCATGCAGGGGAGGCAGGATTTCTCCAGGTGGAGCTCGGAAGGGTTTGAACAAGAATGAAAGTTTGAGACGTTGAGAGCATGGTGATGGGATGGTGGGTGGTGGAGTAGAAAAGGCTGTGGAAGGCTCTTGCCAGCCAAGCCAAGGGCATGTATCCTGTGGGCAGTGAGGAGCCACTGAAAATACAAAGTGCATGCTGGCGGGGTGGTGGTGGTGGTGGGGGGGTTATACTAGAGGTGTGCTGTAGGAAGGGAGAAAGTGGGGATGTCGTAGAGTAGGAACATCCTTAGGGGAAGCAAGTCCAGGAAAAATCCCTCTCCACTGCCTATACCCCAACACTGGCCTTTGGGTGAAATCAGATCAAAGGGCTCGCAGAGCAAAAACTTGAAGGAAGTGAAAGTCTCCAAAGGGCAGCTAAGAGGTCTGTCTCCCAACCCTGGGGCCTCTCCAATCCTTCATGATCCATGGGAGGCGCCATGTCCTAGCCCTACCCTTCTAGAGGGCCCGCACCCTCCTCTGCTCTGCTGGCTGGAAGGTCACTCATTCCACAACTATCTGGGTCTGCCCCACGGAGCTCTCCTGCTGATTGGTTGAATCTTTTATGCTCATCAGACTCTTCCAGAGCCTTTGAGATCAACAGGGGGACAAGAGAGTGGAGAAAGAAGGGGTCAAGACTCTGGAGTCAGACAAATCTTGGCTTGGATCCCTGCTCGGCAGCTTCCCAGCTATGTGACCTTCATCAAGTTGCTTCACCTCTGTGAGCCTCAGGTGTCAAATAGGGATAATGACAATATCTGCCCCTACCTCACCAGGTTGTCGTGGGGTGTGAACAAACTTAGAGATGCACAGCACCATACCTGGCATCCGATGAGCCCTCACTCTGTGGTGGCTCTTGGTACTATTAAGTCTTCTGTTCTCTGTGCCAGCACTGGGGGCATGGCTCGTTCTTCTTCGCAGTGTCTCCCTATCCCCACCCATGCCTACGGCAGGCACCCCCTTGTGTGCACGTGCACACGTGCGACAGGGTACTCTCACATCTATTCTTTTGGGTGATCTGTACAGCCTCTTGAGGGGGGCAGATTAGGAGTTATCCCCCTTTTCAGAGGCGAGGAAACTGAGGCCCAAAGAAAGTCAATGAGCTGTCCAAGGTCCTGGTAGGATTCCAGCTCAGCTTTCTTGCCCCTGTCTGGCACGTTCTCCATTGGCAGCCCCAAGAGGAGAAGCAGGGGCAGGAGAGAGAGGCCTCTCTTGCCTTTGTGCTTTCCTCTCCACCACATCATCTCAGCCTCTGAGAGGAAGGGACTAGCAGTGATGGAGCCAGCCCACTGCCTCTGGGCCTGGGGAAGATGCTCCGTACCTTCTGGAAGCTTGGGTTTTTGGGGGGCATTTCCACAGTCTGGGGCTAGCAGAGTGTGTGGAGGCAAGCTCATTCCAGCTCTGGAGGCTGGCACCAGCTCTGGCAGAGTTTGAGGTGGGGTTTGCCTGGACTACCCTCCTCAAAAGGACACCTTAAAGGACATGGGCCTCAGAGAGCCCCATGGGCCTTGCTTCTCCTGGGAGAGACCTGGGGAAATCCCAGGGACCCACCTGCCTGCTGAACACAGAATCTGGGTAATTGAAGCTGGGAAAGAAAAAGGGGACTTCTGGCTTTGTGTGCCCCTAGGTACGTCCTCCTGATGTGGCACAGGGTCCCAGTGTCAAAGTGTAAGCTCTTTCTCACACTTTCCTCCAGCTCACCACCCCTGTGGTGTGGTTTGAGGCCTAGCAGTGTGTATAGAGCAGTCTCTGTTTCCCACCCCCACCAGTCAGAGAGCAAGGGGAAGTGACCCTGCTCGCTTAGGAGTGGCAACCAATGGCAGGCCTGCTGGGCCTAGTGCTGTGCAGGGTTTGGACAGGGATGACAGAGCCCGTGTGAAGATTCATGAACCTCCCCCCTCCCCCACCCACCACCACTGCAACCTTAGAGAAGCAGCTGGGGTGGGGAGAATACAGCCGGAAGTGGCAGCCACCCCAGGACCTGAGAGCTGGGGCAGGATGCACACCCCAGTGCCCTGAGTCTCAGTCTTTCAGCTGCCTTGGCCTCCATCTCTGAGCTGCTCCCCTGACAAAGGGGATCCACCATAGGGCACCTGGGCTGAGCTCCAGGGAAAACTGGCGGGGGATAGCCTGGGCCTCTTGGACCTAGTTCAGGCCTGCTTTGGGACTGTCCTAGCATCCCACGGGATGTGTAGGATATACTTGCTGACTGTCTGGGAGAATTCTTCAATCGAATTAAAGAATTAGGTCTAGAAATCCTCAAACCCAAACAAAGAAATCTGGAAATCTTCAAATTCAGCCACAAAATCCTAGATCTGGTAGTCTTCAAGGAATCTTCCAGTCCAGTCTCTGTCCCAGGAGGATGAACACCTCAGCCATCCATGACAGCTGTTTTTCCTCCTGGCCTTTAAAATCCCCCCTCCTCAGCCTTCACTCCTACTCACCACCTCAACTTCATTTCTCATTCCCCACCCAGGAAGAACCTGTATGCCCCCTGCATTCCACTGCACTTCCGGACGTCTTTTCCCCCAAGACTGGAATGGCCTCAGGCCCCATCTCCAGGTTGGCTCCATCTCTGGTGGGGACTGGGAGCTACCACAGAGCTGAGCCAAGTGGGCAGGGTCTGGGCCATGGCCAAAGTGGAGGAGGGGGTAGCGGTCCTGTAAGCATCATGGCTCCAAGCTGGGCAGCCCAGCGGGGCCCTTTGAGTGAGATGGCTCCTGAGAGGCCGTGGCCGGGGCAGAAGTGGTGGCAGGACCAGCGTAGAAGGGAGAGAATTAAGTACAGGCTTAGGGTTCAGCTTGAGCATTGTATTTTGTCATTCTCCAATTCTAGTCTAAGATTCTGGCCCATAATTTTAGATCTTTTTTCCGATCCTTCTAGGGTTGAATTGCATGACTCTAGACTTCTAAGGATCTATTCTGTAACTCTTTTGCTCCAGAATTTTAAACATCTCTTCTGTACTTCTGTTACTCTTGTAACCTTTGGGTCCCTGTCCCGTTGCCCTCTAGGTGAGTGGCCCTCACCTACAGACTCAACATATGGCCTGTGGCTCTTCCCACTTCCAAGAGTCTTGGAGGGGATGGGTCGAGAAAGCAGAGCAAAGGAAGATGTGAGTTCCCAAAATGCTCCTCACCTTTTTCTTCTGAGTGGGCTCCTTCTCACTGGCATTGGAGGGCTTGCGGCGCAGCATGGTCCTCCACCCTGGGAGACTCCGTCCCTGCTCTCCTAGGTGTCAAGATGCAGAGGCCTCTTGCTCAGCCTTGCCAGTACTGCCTGGGGACACGGCATGAACCGAGCCTTCAGCTGCCACTCTGACTGCTGCAGTGGCAGCTTGGGGGTGCGGGCCATGGACACCCGGCGGCAGCAGCATACAGGAAGCCCTGACACGTGACCTACTCTTACAGCAATCGCAGCCCCTGCCGGCCCCTAGGGAGGAAGGAAGTCCAAGCTTCAGTCTCCAGAGATTCTGATGCAGACGGCTCTTGGGTTGAACAGTCAGAGAAAGTCCCTACCTTATTGTCTCATGTCAATCATCATCAGTCCTTCTGCTCCATCTTCCCAGAGGTGGACAATCAACTCGACATTATATGGCGTACCCAAGCCCTTTATCTCACTGACCAGAATCCAGAAACCAGAAGTTGGACCATCTGCCTGTTGGATCAATGCTCCCAGTCAACTCGCATCTGCAAGGTCGTCACTGCCATCACTACCACTACCATCACCCCTGTGACCATCACCACTGCTACCATCATTCCTATCAATAGCCATCACCATACAGCCATCACCCGTACAGCCATCAGGACTGCAGTCATCCCCGCTGCCATCAGCATACCTATAGCCATAGTCACTACGGTAATCACCTCTACAGTTGACATCCCTCAGCCATCACCTCTACAGTCATTACTATTGCTGCTATCACCCTTCCAGCCATCGTCCTTACAACTGTCACCCTTCTGGACATTATAACCAACCACACCCATGATCCTCTCACCCCTATAACCATCGTCCCTACAGTCATTGCTCTTACAACAATCATCACATCCGTGTAGTCATCAGCCCTGCAGCCATCACTCCTACAGCCATCAGCACACCTAAAGCCATCACCACTAGAGCAGTCACCCCTCCAGTCAATACCCTCAGCCAGCGTGAGTATATTTATCACCGCCACAGCTGAAAAGCACTTGCAGCCAACTCCACGCCTCTAGCAAGTATCCTATTCAACAGGCATTTATCAAACACTTATGCAGTATATTCACGTTGTGGGCTATCTGTGGCAGATTTTAATAACTTCAGTAACTTTTTGCTATTACAAAAGCAATTTGTATTTGTGATACAATTTCACAAACACATAAACAAAAAAATTTCAGAATTTCCCATCATTGTCCTCTGTACTGTTTTAAGCATCTATCTACTCTGTCTATACACATTTTTTTTCTTTTTACAAAAATCATACTGCTCAGAAAACAGATAATTGATTTGGGGAGAAGGAGAGGGGAGAGAAAGAAAGGGAGAGATCACACAGGGTAACAGGAAGCTTTTAGGAGTGATGACTATGTTCACTATCTTGATTGTGGTGATGATTTCATGGGGGAATACACATGTCAAAACATATCAAATTGTATACTTCAAATGTGTGCAGTTTATTTAGCTCCATTTATACCTCAATAAAGCTATTTAAATTTTTTTTTAATTAAAAGGGTCATAATTCACACTATTGGTGTCTGCTTTTCACACTAAGCACAGTATCTTTTTTTTTTTTTTTTTCGAGATGGGGTCTCTCACTCTGTCTCCCAGGCTGGAGTGCAGTGGTGTGATCTCGGCTCACTGCAACCTCTGCCTCCCGAGTTCAAGCGATTCTGGTGCCTCTGCCTCCCAAGTATCTGGGACTATAGGTGCGCACCACCCTGACTACTTTTTGTATTCTTTGTAGAGACAGGGTTTCACCATGTTGCCCAGGCTGGCCTCAAACTCCTGGTCTCAAGTGACCTCTTTGCCTCATCCTCCCGAAGTGCTGGGATTACAGGCGTGAGCCACTGCGCCCAGCTGAACACAGTATCAAGATTGTCTCATGCTATGAAATATTCTTCAACGACATGATTTATAATGGCTGCGGAACATCCCATTGTGTGGATGTGCCATGCTTATTTCACCAAGCCCCTGCTGATGAACTTGGGTTGGCTTAGATTTTTAAATTATTCATTGAACATACTTACGATAAATATTCACATCCATAGTTTTTTCTTTGGGGGAAATACCCAGAAGAGAAATTGCTGGGGTCAAAGGTATGCACATTTTTAAGGCTTTCGAGTCTGTGGTACTTGTGAAATCCTCGGCTGATCCACCCCTGCTCCCAAGATGTTCTTGTGACTTCCTCCCCGATTCTGCTTTATGCCCTCTGACCATTCAACCTTCAGGGTGAGCTCACGGAAGATAAGATCTTTCTTCCCTAAGCTGTAACCATACATTCTTTGGCCTACTCACCCTGTCAGGCAGACTCATGGAAAGATTCCACACCCCAGATCTCCTCCCCACTGGCCTGTGTTTTCCACCCTGAAAGTCCCTCCCAGGCGGCCCAGGGGCACCAGCAAGCATGGTAACTGGTTAACGCTTTTTGGTATATGCAGTAGCCTGGCAGCTGTGTAGGGAACCCATCGGGCCTTTGGGGCTCTGCGTGACCAGGGGCAGCAGGGCAGCCCCAGAGGGTTCTGGGATTGGGGACACCACTGTAGTGGCATGGGGCACCTGGAGTCAGAGCTGTGAGGGAGGAAGCAGGTCGCAGAATCTTCCGGGCCTGCGCAGCGGCTGCGACCCTGGCCGCCTTGCAGGATGTGCCCGCTTCCTGTTTGCTCAGCGCCAGCAGCGACTGAAGATCACACACTAACCGCAGAACCTTCAAAGGCGGCTAGCAAACCAGGGCACAGGGCTGGCGAGGCTTGGGAAAAGGCAGTGAGGGGGAGGTGAGGGTGCCTCGGAGAGAAATATAGAGAGGTGACCAGCTCCCAGGACAGAAGGGAGCAAGCGTTTTCAACGGCTTCCTTCTTTCTCCTTTTCAGATCTGTCTCCTCTGATCAGCAACACTTCTTCCCCGCCACCTGGGGACCGGAGCCAGTGGAGGTGGGGTGTCCAGGACCCCCCCATTGGGACTTGCCTTCCCCCAGCTTTTCTCTTCCAACAGATTGCCTTGGCTGAATCCCAATAGGCCAGGTTCTTACTGGCTAATGACCCTTAAACACGTGTTTAATAGATTTTCCCTTCTGGGGAACATATTTGCATTTCACAGGTTATGTTGTTTGAGGTACACAGAGCCCTCAGCTAAGGAAGTGATACGAGTCAGTAGTTCAGGGAACAAGGCCGTCTTAAACTTGATAATGGGCCGGCAGGCAGGACCTAGGAACTTGCTGTGGGCACAGCCTTGTGCTAGACCCCGGGAGGAGGTACAAAATAAATAGCCATCAGGGCCCCTTGTACCTGGGAGCTGACATCCTAGGTGGTGTGGCAAGCTTACATTTGTCCAGCACTTGTTCTTTACCAAGTACTACATTAAGCACTTGACAGATGTTTAATCCCACCACAACCCCGGGAGGCAAGTAGTTTAGTATGAAGATGCACCCAGAAGTATAGATTTGGGGCAGAAGAACCTTGATTTAGTGCCAATACTGCAGGATTGCAGGGTGTGTGTGTGTGTGTGTGTGTGTGTGTGTGTGTGTGTGTTTTGGGGTTCCACTGATAGTGAAATCAACCTGAACCCTCAGAGGGTGGATGTAGCACTACCAAAGACACAAAGGTCATCGTAGGCCACATTCAGATAAGGCAGCTCCCATACCAGCACACTCCAAGTATTTTTAATTTTAATTTTAATTTTAATTTTATTTTATTTTGAGAGTCTCACTCTGTCGCCCAGGCTGGAGTGCAGTGACATGATCTCGGCTCACTGCAACCTTCACCTCCCAGGTTCATGCCATTCTCCTCTCAGCCTCCCGGGTAGCTGAGACTACAGGCGCATGCCACCATGCCCGGCTAATTTTTTGTATTTTTAGTAGAGGCGGGGTTTCACCATGTTAGCCAGGATGGGCTTGATCTCCTGACCTCGTGATCTGCCTACCTTGGCCTCTCAAAGTGCTGGGATTACAGGTGTGAGCCACTGCACTCGGCCAAGAAATTCTTATTTAGTAGATGATCATGAGTGGGATATTTGAGGCAGGTGGGATCCAGACCATGCACAAAAGCGTCTCTCACTCTCTGAATGGATATATTTCTGATCTGAGATAGTAAGAGTTTGGATAGTGAGAGATACCTATATCTGGAAAAAACTCCACAAAGATTCTTTAAGTTGTAATTAATTAATTTGAGACAGGGTCTCCCTTTGTTGCCCAGGCTGGAATGCAGTGGTGTGGTCACAACTCGCTGCAGCCTCAAACTCCTGGGGCTCATGATCCTTCCACCTCAGCCTTCTGGGTAGTTGGGACTACAGCCACATGCCACCATTCATGAGTTTTTTTTTTTTTTTTTTTTTTTGCCTGTGTTGCCCAGGCTGATCTGGAACTCCTGGCCTCAAGTGATCCTCCTGCCTCTACCTCCCAAAGTGCTGCAATTACAGGTGTGAACCACTGCACCTGGCCCCCAAAGATTCTTAATTCCACTCCCCCACCATCCCCACATCTAGCTGAAAATTATCATACTTCATGGCAGGCAGTGAGCTTTACAACAACCTGGTAAGTCAGGCACTATTGTTATCCCCATTTTCCAGGGAGGAAGCCGAGGCCCACAGGAGTTAAGTGAATTGCCCACACAGCTAGTAAGCAGTGGATCCCAGTGTTAAATGCAGGTCTGGTCTTGGCCAGGGCCCACACTACTAACCACTCAGCTGAAGTGCCTCTGATGCAGAGTTCCTGAACGGGGAGGTGAGATAATTATGGAAGCCCCCGGCTTGCATCCTTCTCTTGGCACCTGATGCTGGTTTGGGTACCACACTAGGTGCCACAGAGCCACCTTGAAGCAGGGCCCAGAGGGGAGTGAACAGGAAGGGGAGGACATCTGGAAGTCGCATCACGTGTGCAAAGCTGCAATAGCTAGGGTCGATTAAGTGGGGGTAAAGTATAGGGAAGTCGTTGTCAACGTGTGAAGTACTAAACTCCTGTCACATTTAGCCTAGGTGATTGGGGTGGGGAAGCAAGTGGTATGAATGATGGGGAACAGATAAATGGAAGGTTTTAGTTTATTCCAAGGGAGGAATTTTGACTATTCAGATGGCACTAGTTCAGCTCTAGTAAGTAATGATCTCCCCATCTCTTGAAATATTCAAGCAGGCCGGGCACAGTGGTTCATGCCTGTAATCTCAGCACTTTGGGAAGCCCAGGTGAGTGGATAACCTGAGGTCAGGAGTTTGAGACCCACCTGACTAACATGGTGAAACCCGTCTCTACTAAAAACACAAAAATTAGCCGGGCATGGTGGCACATGCCTGCAATCCCAGCTACTTGGGAGGCTGAGGCAAGAGAATCGCTTGAATCTGACAGATGGAGGTTGCTGTGAACCCAGATCACACCACTGCACTCCAGCCTGGGCAACAAGAGTGAAACTCCATCTCAAACAAACAAACAAACAAAAAAAAAAAGAAAGAAAGAAAGAAAGGAAAAGAAAAAGAAAAAATAAAGAAAGAAAGAAAAGAAAAGAAAAGAAAAGAAAAGAAAAGAAAAGAAAAGAAAAGAAAAGAAAAAGAAATATCCAAACAGAGGCCACATAGTTTCTTGAAAATACCTGGACATTTCCAAGGTGAAGCCCATTTTAGTAGCCCGGCCCATTAGCAAATTTAATGGTGGTCATTTTAGGCAGGGAGGGCAGAAAGAGCAAAATTGCAGGAGGGAGAAGGCGGGCAGAGGAAAGAAAGGAGACAAGGGCAGGAGACTCTTCCACCCATTCCTCATGCCCACATACAACACACACAGAGTGGGCAGCTGATGGCAGGGGCTGATAGGAGGGGAGGGAAAGACAGTGATCTTTGGAACTCTGAACTCGTGATGTCTTGGTTTTAAAACAAAACCAAAAACACCTGCTGGTAGCTCTGTCAATTACCATTAGAAGAGGAGGCTGGACTTTGGTGCTCAGATTAAAACACACTCATGACTCACTGGTGTGGGGGGCACTTTCTATGGGGGACAAGTAGGTGCTGGGCTACTCTGCATAAATCTCTGTCCCAAGGTTATAGGGACAAATGTCTCTGATCAGTGGGCCCCTGCCCCATGGGGACAATTGTCCAGGGCTCCAGGGAAGAAGAGGAGCAGAACACCTCTCAGAAATGGAGTCAGGTTGTCCTGACTGGATTCAGATTGTTGTATGGGCACCTACTGGCTGCATAACCTTGGGCAAGTGATGTCACCTGCAATGAGCCTTAGTGAAGATGGTAACAGTGATAATGTATAATGTGGGCCTTTCCTGTGGCTGTGACTAGGGTTACTACTCAGGTGACATGCATAGAGGGAGTGCTCTTAGCCCAGTGCCCAGCTAGTAGAAAGTGCTGGGTACCTGGTGAGTGACTCCACATCAGTTCACTTCAGGTTCCACCTGGAGTTTCTCCCTTCGCTAAATACAGGAAGACCTTGGTGACCGTTTGGAGCTGCTGCCTTCTCCCTTAGTGTCCCCTTGGAATCTTCTTCTTCTTCTTCTTTTTTTTTTTGAGACAGAGTCTCACTCTGTGGCCCCAGGCTGGAGTGTAGTGGCAAGATCTCGGCTCACTGCAACCTCCACCTCCCGGATTCAAGCAATTCTCCTGTCTCAGCCTCCCAAGTAGCTGGGATTACAGGTGCCTGCCACCACGCCCAGCTAAGTTTTGTATTTTTAGTAGAGACAGGGTTTCACCATGTTGCTGACCATGTTGCCAGACCAGGCTGGTCTTGAACCCCTGACCTCAGGTGATCCACTCTCCTCGGCCTCCTAAAGAGCTGGGATTATAGGCATGAGCCACTGCGCCCGGCCTGGCACCTGCTTCTATGTCTCTTGTGGTCCGCATCCGAATCTCTTGCCAAATGACCCTGTGGCCCATATCCTATGTCTCCACCTTGTCAAGGGCACATCCCTCAGCCCAAGTTGTTCTAGAACAAAAGAGGTGTGACAAACAAGAGGACCTGAAGCTGCCTGGAACCTGCTGGGAGAGAAACCAGCTTTTCAGCTTCGTGGCCTTGCCACGGACCACTGGGGCTTTCTCAACCACCTATCCTACCCGACTTAAGCTGCTTGCTCAGTTCCTGTTTCACAAAGAAACAAGGAAGTGAAGAGATGGGCTGGCCTCTGGGCAAAGGCTAGCTGGGTAGGGGTTTGGGGAGCACCTCCCCGTCCTGGCTGTGACGAGCCATGAGGGGCAGAAACGGACAAGGAGGAAACGGTTGCTACTGAATCTTTCACATTTCTTTTTTTTTTTTTTTGGTGCCAAGAGTGCCCAACCACTGATTTGAGGAAGCACCCAGTGAATTGGTAAAATTCACTGCTGACGTGGTTTAGCTGGCTGAAGAGTAGCCAGCCCAGCCCCTTCTGAGGTCCCAACTCACACACAGCTGGAATCAGCTGACTGGCAAACGAGCAAAGGTTGACTTAGTTATTTTAAAAAATGAACTGTTAAGTGATTCACACCTGTAATCCCAGCAATTTGGGAGGCCAAGGTGGGAGGATCGCTTGAGGCCAGAAATTTGAGACCAGCCTAGGCAACATAGAGAGACACCATCTCTACAAAATAAAAATAAAAAAAAAAAAATTAATCGGGCATGGTGGTGCATGCCTGTAGTCCTAGCTACTCAGGAGACTGAGGTGGGAGGAGCGCTTGAGCCCAGGAGTTCAAGGTTACAGTGAGCTATGATGGCACCATTGCACTCCAGCCTGGGTGACAGAGCAAGACCCTCTCTCTCTAAAAAAAAAAAAAAAAAAAAAAAGGACGGTTTGTGTATGTACGTATCTACCTATCATCTTACCTATGCACTTTTCTATTCGGATTTGAAGCTTGAAGGAACGTAGCTCAACACTGCCATCACTATTGTTGTCACAGCTGTGTGACCTCCAACAGGTCTCCTTGGGTCTCAGTGGGTCATTAGAGGCAGTAAGGGAGTGACAGAAGCACACACTGAAAGCAAGAGTGGAGCCATTGAAGAGCTGAGTCAGTATGCTGCGATTTAGTCCTTGCTCTGGCCCCAACGGACTGTGTGACCTTGGGCAAGTCCCTTCCTCTTCCTGGGTTGCTGTTGAAGTTTCCCCATCTGTACACTGAAAGGACTGCACCAGGGTTGTGTGTGTGTGTGTTTGGTCATGGAGCTCCTATTCAGGATTGGCTCCGGAATTTTGGGGGCCTTGTACAAAATGAAAATGCCTGGTGCCCCTTGCTTAAAATTATCGAGAATTTTGAGACACTGACAGGCGAGCATTAAACCAAGCATGGGGCCCTTCTAAGCACAAAGTCTTGAGGGAATGCACAGGTCCTACACCCATGAAGCTGGCCCTGCAACTACTTCAAGTACAATTTTATGGGAAGCCCATCAGGGCTACTTCATGCAGCAGCTCTGTTTTCCTCGACAGCCCCTGTGGTGTTTCTGAGGCATCTCAGGCTCCTGGGAGCATAGTTGGAGAGACATAAACTAGATGTTTGCTCCAGAGCCTTTCTAGTTTCAACTATTTATATATAAAACTTGGATCCCAGACTTTTTTCTTACATACCTGCAAAGTTGAAGCTGAGTTGAACTCGTGCTGGGCAAATAACAGCAATATCATTTCTTGTCTGTGTGGCTTCCTGGTTTAGAATGCTGCCACATCCGGGTCTCATGAGCCTCTCACTGTAACTTCACCAAGAAGGCAGTATGGGAGATTCCAGAAGGGATAACTGAAGACCAGAGAGAAGTGACTTGCCCAAGGCCACACAGCTGGCACAAGTGGGACTGGAACTCCAGAATCTTAACTCCTAGGAAAAGGGGCTTTTCCACATGGCCCACTCCCCAGGCAATCAGCAGGCGAGGAGAGGTTTGCTAAGCCCCATCCTCCAACATTAAAACAAAGTACTAGAGCCCAAGGGGACAGTTCCTAATGATCTTTCATTCCTAACGATGTCACAAGAGTCCCTGTGTATCAGCCCTGGTGTATGTGCCCTAAATGTTTTCCTGCCTGACCTAGAGTTAACCCCTTAAAGCAGGAATGGTCAAGGCTGGCCATCTGGGTCCCAGGGGAGGGAGGAGCTGGGGTGACTGTGAGCCCTCGTTCCAGCCACGTTCCAGGGCTGGGTTCTTCCTCCCAGAATGGTAAGCTGGAAGGGGCAGTTAAGGGGAATCAGAGATGAGGTGGAGTCCTGGGTCTCGCACTGAGGAAAAAAGCACATGAGCTGCCTCGGGCCAAAAGACCTGTGTGAGGGTGTTGGTCAGGTGCCTGGTCTTGCCACCCATGACCTGCCAGAACCCCAGGAGCAAGTGTCAGTGTACAAAGGGAAAGGTCTGGGGCAGGGTCTGGGGAGGCATTATGGTGTGGATCTGCTTCTCACCAGCGGTGTGATCCTGCTTGAGCCTCAGTTCTCTCATCAGTAAAATGATGAAAGCCATACCACTCGCCCTTTATGTTATTATTATTATTATTATTATTATTATTATTATTTGAGACGGAGTCTTGCTCTGTTGCGCAGGCTGGAGTGCAGAGGCACGATCTCAGTTCACTGCAACCTCCACCACCTGGGTTCAAACGATTCTCCTGCATCAGCCTCCCAAGCACCTCGGACTATAGGTGTGTGCCACCATGCCCAGCTAATTTTTGTATTTTTAGTAGAGACGGGGTTTCGCCATGTTGCCCAGGCTGCTCTCGAAATCCTGGCCTCATGTGATCCTCCCATCTCAGCTTCCCAAAGTGCTGTGATTACAGGAGTGAGCCACCACACCTGGCCAGGACTCGCCCTTTCTTGAGAGTGGATTCTAGAGTCCTCTGACTGGTTTAAATCTGGCTTTTTTCATTTACCTAATGAAAAAAGTGACTTTGAGCCACTCTCTATGGGCCTCACTGAGTTCCCTCACTTGTAAAATGGGAATAAGTAAAGGGCCTTCTCAGAGGTTGTGAGGATTAAATGAGAAGATGCATGTAAAGCTTCTTGCATGGTGGCACATAAACACTCAGTAAATGGTAGCCATGATGATGATGATGGTGATGATGATGAGGGTGATGATAACTTTCATTCTATTAGTAGTACCTGTCTGTGTGGGGTTAGCAGGTGAGGGAGCAAATGACTTAGCAAACAAAGGCCCATCTTTGGGTACTCAGTAAGGCTTGGTCAGGGCTGGGGCCTCAGGATGCAAGCATTGGTGATGGTAACCATCACAGGTCACCCTCACACTCAGCAGACTAGGCCTGATGGTTCCAGGCCAGGAGACTTTTCTGCCTGGTGCCTTTGACTGGCACCCTGCACCCAGAACCTTGGTTCTTTCCTTCCACCAACTGTGCGCTGCTTGGCAAAGGTGCTAGCCCCAACTTTTCTGGACTACATTTGACAAGTTCACCAGTGTAGGGCTCCTTTCTGTCCCCTCCACAAGGTTACAATACCTTTTTAGCACAGGCTGGAGGTTGGCTAATTGGGCGTGGTGTGCACGTGCATCTGTGCACATGCGCACACATACTCACATGCATGCCCCCCACACACTCTCGAGCCCATGTGCTCCCCCGCTGAGCTTCTAGGAGCCTCATGTCCCACCCCCACTGCACCCTCTCTTCTTCCTCCCCCACCACAAAAGCCACAGGTGACAGCAGTCTCTGGCAACATAGCAGACACAATGCAAAACCCAGAGGCAAGTGTCTTTGTTAGCCTGTTTTAAACGTCTTAGCAGGATGTGGACCCAGGTGGCTAACGGCCAATTTGGCCGGAGCAAATTCTTCTCACCACAGTGGGTTCAGAGAATGAGTAGAGGGCTGGGAGGTGGGCTCAGGGACTCTGCATGGCGCTGAAGGGTGAAAGAGCTGGAGTGCTGGTTCATCCGGCCCCATCAGCTCTCAACCAAATTCATGTGTCCTTGGGCAAAACCCATCCCCTGTCTGAAGCTCAGTTTTCCTGTCTGTAAAATGGAGAAACCAGATACTGTCCACACAAGGTGAAGGGGCATCCAAGAATGTGGGAGGATTTAATAGCATTGTAGCTGTGGCTACACTTTGGAAAGTTCAAAGGGCTCCTTGAATGCCAGGGAAGTCTAGAATAGTGACGCGTTCTGGCTGCCCGAGTTTGTTTTCCAATCTCTGGTAGGGTCATATTTCAGAGTGCCTCGCCACATACCCTCCTACTCCACAGCCAAATTCCTGTGGCTTAACTCCCTCTGCCATTACTTGGCATAGAGCCCACCCAGGGTTTAGGAATGATGGGTTCACATGTGGAGGGTTGCTGTTTCATGCCCTGACTGGGTGGGAAAAGCTCTGGCTATACCCAACAGGTGGTGATAGGTTTGGACTCTCCTGGGACCATGGCACCCTGGGGTGGTAGGGGCATTGCTCTCTTGGGGTTTTGTTTGGCGGGAGGGGAGCAGCTGTAGCAATCTGTGCTAGGTTATAGGTTAGGCCTACTGAGATCACAGGAGAGAAGAGACTAGCTGGCTCTCCTATCTCGGGGCCTGGGGTTAGGAGCCCAGGGTGCAGTATACAACCCCGGGGTGCAGGGAGGTGTCGTCTGGGGCCAAGAAGCCTTGTGTTCCTGAGGCCTGGTCTTGGAGAAGGAGGATGAATGCAAAGGTTTCCAGGTGATGGGCCAGCAGGGACCCTTGGGGTATGTTCGGTGCAGGGTGAGGGGATCTAAGCAAGGGAGCCCCCCCATCTAGATGGAGGGTTACCAGGGTAGTCTGGAGCCTCTAGACACTCCAGATGAGGATGGCAAGAGTGGAGACCACTAACATAGAGGCCCAGGAGGCAGTGTCCGGGGCCCTGGCGGCCAGGGGCTCTGTGTGCTGTTGAAGCCACTTGAACTCCTCCAGCAGCTGGCGCCTCTGCAGCTCTGGACCCACCTTCTCCCGGATGGTCTGGTAGTAGCGATTCAGGTACTGGAGCTGCGAAAGATAGAAGGGGTGAGAGCCTCTCCAAGCCAAGCTGCCAAGAGGTGAAGTCTTGGTGACACCCAATCCCCTGCTGTGGTACTCCAGCTGTCACCATGGTCCAGATTGCCACAGGTCCCCCACCATCATCAGGACTCAGGAATTCTCTGGGGCTTTCCAGAAGCTGTTCCCCTCGGTGGCTGTTTCATGTCATGGTGATGTTCATGGGTGGTGGGGTGGGTAGATTTCAGGCCCGGTAATGGGAGTAAGCTGGGCAGGCATTCTTATCCTCAGCTTACAAAATAGGAGACTGAGGCGAAAGAATGGAAGGGATCACTTATAGTTCCAGGCCTTGTAGTGGCTGAGCTCAGAGGCCCAATCTCAGACCCCTCCAGTTATTCACTACCTGGGGTTGGGCACGCTGGTCTGACTGGAAAGTTCTAGAAGCTCTGGGGTCTCTGATGAGCTGGGGAGGAATGCCCTAGTGTGTGTCTGCAGGTGCCACCAGTGTGGACCCTCCTGGGGGAGGTGAAGGGACAGAGGATGTGGTGGCAGGTAGCAGAGGCAGGAAAGGCCCAGGGTCAGGGAGAAGGCAATGCTGAGGGGCACTCACATGCTCGGGAGACAGCAGGCTGACATCAATGAGGTTCCGGTCATAGGGCACAAATGATACCACTTCAAAGGTCAGGTAGCTCCCTGGGTACTGAGAGCCCACAAGAGAAGGCAAGTAAGCAGGACAGTGAGGGAGGAGGAGGAGCTGGGCTGAAGGGAAGGAGGGAGCACTCCACCCAGAGGACACAGGGAGCTGGGCTTCATCAACCCTGGACACTCTGGGTAGATCTGAGCCTTCTAGAGTCCCTTCTCTTCGCCAGCCCCCTTGTCTGCCACTTAGTGCTCCACCTTTGGTGCTTCCCTCCTGATTCTGGAAATTTAGACTTAGGTTTGTGTTTTTCAAAGTATGTACATCAACAGCACTTAGGGAGCATGATAAATATGCAGATTTCAGGGCCCACCTCCCAAACCTACTGGAGGCAGAATCCTTAAGGCAGGGCCCAGAAATCTAAATTTCAATTATTTTATTTTATTTTTTTGAGATAGGCTCTCCCTCTGTTACCCAGGCTGCAGTGCAGTGACGCGATCACAGCCCCCTGCAGCCTCTACTTCCTGGGCTCAGGTGATCCTTCTACCTCAGCCTCCCAAGTAGCTGGGATTATTGATGGGCACCACCACACCCAGATAATTTTTGTACTTTTTGTAGAGATGCAGTTTCACCATGTTGGCCAGACTGGTCTTGAACTCCTAAGCTTAAGTGAACCACTCACCTCAGCTTCCCAAAGTGCTGGGATTACAGGCATGACCCACCATGCCCGGCTGATCTGATGGTTTTATAAGACAGTTTTCCCTGCTCTTGCTAGTTCTCTCTTTCCTGCCACCATGTCAAGATCCTTGCTTCCCTTTTGCCTTTTGCCATGATTGTAAGTTTCTTGAGGCCTCCCCAGCCATGTGGAACCGTGAGTCAATTAAACCTCTTTCCTTTAAAAATTACCCAGTCTTGGGTAGTATCTTTATAGCAGTGTGAGAACAGACTAATACACCAGTTTCTACAAAAAAATACAAAAATTTGCTGAGCATGGTGGTGTCCATCTATAGTCCTACTTATTTGGGAGGCTGAGGTGGAAGGGTGGGAGGATCACCTGAGCCCAGGAGGTCGAGGCTGCAGTGAGCTGTGATCGTGCCACTGCACTCCAGCCTGGGCAACAGAGTGAGACCCTGTCTCTGAAAATAAAAGAGATCGGGTGCGATGGATGGCTCACACCTGTAATCCCAGCACTTTGGGAGGCCGAGGTGGGTGGATCATTTGAGGTCAGGAGTTCAAGATCAGCATGACCAACATGGTGAAACCCTGTCTCTACTAAAAATACAAAAATTAGTAGGGCATGGTGGTGGGTGCCTGTAGTCCCACCTATTTGGGAGGCTGAGACCACAAAAGATGTAGAGGAGAACCTGTATCAATTCATTTATAATCTCAGGGTGGAAAAGAGTCTTTCTGTGCAAGACCAGAAGCTACGAAGGAAAAGATTAATAACTCTGACTAAACTAAATATAAAATGGAAACAATGTTTATGGAAACAATGCCATAAACAAAGCCAAGAGATGTGTGACAAATATAGCACATATCACAGAGACAGGGTGAATTTTCTTATTTACCATGAGCTTTTACAAATCCATAAGACAAAAACAGGCAAAACAGGAAAAAATAGGGCAAAGGACATGAAAAGGCAATTCACTAAAATTAACACCAAATGGTCCACATACATGTGGAAAGATGCTCAAGTCCATCCTTAAAGAAATATAAGGCCGGGCGTGGTGGCTCACACCTGTAATCCCAACACTTTGGGAGGCCGAGGCTGGTGGATCACCTGAGGTCGGGAGTTTAAGACCAGCCTGGCCAACATGGTGAAACCCCATTTCTAATAAAAATACAAAATTTAGCCGGTCGTGGTGGTGCACGCCTGTAATCCCAGCTACTCGAGAGGCTGAGGCAAGAGAATCACTTGAACCCGGGAGGCGGAGGTTGCGGTGAGCCAAGATCTCGCCACTGCACTCCAGCCTGGGAGAGGGAGACTCCATAAAAAAAAAAAAAAAAGAAAAGAAAAAGAAATACAAATCAAAACAACAATAGCATACCATGTTTCACCTATCAGATTGGCAAAAATTAGTGACTTTGGTGATTCTCAGTGCTAGTGAGTATGTGAGGAAATGGGCACTCTCACACACTGTTGGAGAAAGTATAATCGATGCAACCTTTCTGGAGGGCAGTTTGACAATATCTGTCAAATTACCTGTTAAAAATGCTTGTACTTTTTGTCTCTGAAATCCTGACGCCAGATATGTACCTTCTGGATATAGTCCCAAAAGCTCACCAAGAAGTTTATACAGTGATGTTGATTTGTAGCATTGATGGTAAATATAGTAAAAATTTGGAAACAGCCTCAATATCCACAGCTGGTTAAATAAACCATGGGACAGCCACATACTATAGGCTCTTCCACAACCCTTAAAAAGAATGAGGTAGGTCTCCCTGCTCTATTGTAGAGCACTCTTCTAGGTTTACTATTAAGTAAGGGGCAGCCAGGCAGGAAAGGAAGATGCAGAAAATATATACATAGATAGATACATATGCTGTGTGTGCCTGAGATGTTCACAGGAAGGAAACTGAGCAAGAAAGATACTTTTTCCCCCTTCTCTTTTCTTTCTTTCTTTTTTCTTTTTCTTCTTCTTTTTTTAGAGATAGAGTCTCGCTCTGCCACCCAGGCTGGAGGGCAGTGGTGCGATCTTGGCTCACTGCAACCTCCACCTCCCGGGTTCAAGCGATTCTCTTGTCTCAGCCTCCCGAGTAGCTGAGATTACAGGCACGCACTACCATGCCTGGCTAATTTTTGTATTTTTTAGTAGAAATGGGGTTTTACCATGTTGGCCAGGCTGGTCTGAAACTCCTGACCTCAAGTAATCTACTCACTTCTGCCTCCCAAAGTGTTGGGATTGCAGGTGCCTGGCCCTGATTTGTATTTTTTTGTTTGTTTGTTTTGAGACAGAGTTTTGCTCTTGTTGCCCAGGCTGGAGTACAATGGCATGATCTTGGCTCACCACAACCTCCACCTCCTGGGTTCAAGTGATTCTCCTGCTTCAGCCCCCCGAGTAGCTGGGACTACAGGCATGCACCACCGCACCCAGCTCATTTTGTATTTTTAGTAGAGATGGGGTTTCTCCATGTTGGTCAGGCTGGTCTGGAACTCCTGACCTCAGGTGATCCACCTGCCTCGGCCTTCCAAAGTGTTGGGATTACAGGTGTGAGCCACTGTGCCCAGCCTTGTATTTCTTTAAGAATGAACTTGAGCATCTTTCCACATGTATGTGGACCATTTGGTGTTAATTTTAGTGAATTGCCTTTTCATATCCTTTGCCCTATTTTTTCCTGTTTTGCCTATTTTTGTCTTATGGATTTGTAAGAGCTCATGGTAAAATAAGAAAATTCACCCTCTCACAATGCCATAAACAAAGCCAAGAGATATTTGTCACACATCTCTTGGCTTTGTTTATGGCATTGTTTCTATAAACATTGTTTCCATTTTCTATTTAGTCAGAGTTATTAATCTTTTCCTTCATGGTTTCTGGTCTTGCACAGAAAGACTCTTCCACCCTGAGATTATAAATGAATTGATATAGGTTTTCTTCTACATCTTTTGTGGTCTCATTGCTCACCTTAAAACTTTGGTCCATCTGCAATTTTATTTTGGAGGTTATTCAGTTTAATCCCCCCAAATGATTAGCCATTTGTTCCCCCTGTCCATTTGCTGAATAATCATTTTTTTCTTACTGTTTTGCAAAATCAGCTTTCTTATAAACTAAATTCCCATGTTGTTTATGGGAATAAGAGGGTTTATTTCTGGACTAATTGTTCTGTTTCATTGTTACAGCTGTCTATTTCATCTCCAGCGTCATACTATTTTAGTTATGGTAGTTTGTGTTCAAATTTGAGAGGGCTGGCTTTTCTTACTGCTTTTTTTTAGATGGGGTTTTGCTCTGTCACCGAGGCTAGAGTGCAGTGGTGTAATCACGGCTCACTGCAGCTTCAACCTCCCTAGGCTCAGATGATCCTCCCACCTCAGCCTCCTGAGTAGCTGGGTCTACGGGTACATGACACCACACCCAGCTAATTTTTTCTTTCTTTTTTTTTTTTTTGTATTTTTTGTAGAGATGGGGTCTTGCCATGTTGCCCAGGCTGGTCTCAAACTCCTGAGCTCAAGCGATCCTCCTGCCTTGGCCTCCCAGAGTGCTGGGATTATAGGCATGAGACACTGCACCTGGCCCTGCTCTTCTTTTTCAGAATTTTCCTAGCTATCTTCGCATGTTTATTTTTACAAATAAACTTCACTAACATTTTGTGAAGTTACAAAAGTATCCAGTTAGCATTGGAATTGAGGTTGTGTTGAATTTATAGATTAATTTAGAGATAAATGATATCTTCATAATATTGAGGCTTCTCTCCAGAGAGCACCATTTACTTAAATCTTTTTTATGTCCCTTAATAGAGAGTTTCTCCATGTAAGCCTTTTAAAGTTTACATCTAGGTATTTTATCTTGTTGGCTGCTATTATACAGAATCTTTATTTCTAACAAGTTCCCCTGGCGATTATTATGTGCATTGAGAACCAATGATATAGGGCAGGAATAATGATTCACTTGGTCTGGAGTGGGGCCTGGGCATGGGCATTTAAAACACGAGAACGCTCTCTGGATGATTCAAATGTGCAAGCGAGTTTGAAAAGTCTGACTTATGGAATTCCTAAGGAAGACTCCAAATAAATTCATGCCTGCACACTAAATGTCCTTCTCCTTTGATCTTCCTTCCCCCTTTCCTCCCATGCAGCCCAAAGTCACTGACATGCTGCCCACACCTCCAGCCCATCCTGGTGGCAGTTTACCTTGGTCTTTGCTTCTACCACGAGAGCCACGTCTTCGAGACGGATCCCAAATTCTCCATCCTTATAGTAACCAGGTTCTGGGAGACACAGAGATGCTGGTGGCATTAAGCCGGGAGAGGGTCCAAGCCCAGGCTTCCTGTACCTACTGATGAGTGGCTGGAGGGACTGGCTGCCTGGCTGTCCCCTGGCTGTTCCCTGGCTGTTGATTCTGGCAGCCCCACAACTGGTTAGATGCTTGGCTAAGCGGAGGCAACTCATCCCTGTCAGGCCTCAGATCCCCCACAGGGGCATCTGTGACTCATCCTCTCTTCCCTGTAGCCCAGCAGGGAAGACCTAAAAACCCACTTGGGTCCTGAAGGTACTCCCATCTCTCTGGATGCCACTGTCCTGTTACTCCAGCATTTGGCAACTCCAGAGTCTGGGTATACCGCTGGGTCTATGGCCATACCACCCTGAATGCGCCTGATCTCGTCTGAATATACAGCTGGGAACCAACTCCCAAGGGCAAAAAGAGGGTCTGGGCTGAGGGGAGCTGGGGTTAGGGTGGGACAAGCCATTTGGGGCTGGGTGTAGGGGTGGGAATGGGGAGGTGAGTCTCCTCTGAAGGCTGGTACACCCTAGACTGCAGTTCTGGGCTAGCCCTGCTCTGGGATGGGGTGGTGAGGTAGAGGGGCCTGAGGGCCATACCAATGGAAGTGAACATGCCCTTGGCCATGGCGATGTTGTTGGACTGGAATCCCACTGGCCCTAGAAAGGAAGACATAAAGATGGTATCTGTTATCCTATACTCACCAGCTTGGAAGTGAGCAGCTTCCAAGGAAGAGCAGGTAAGTGAGGATCCCGGAGCATCTCTACGAGCACAGGTCCATTACATCATTGTCTGCCTGGGCCTGGCACACACCAGATTGGCTCTGGCTTTTATTATCTATTTAGGTATTGAGGGGGTCTTGCTGTGTTGCCCAGGCTGGAGTGCAGTGGCGCCATCATGGCTCACTGCAGCCTTGACCTCCTGGGATCCTCCCACCTCAGCCTCCCGAGTAGCCGGGACTACAGGCACATGTCACCACACCTGGATACTTAAAACATTTCTTTTGTAGAGACAGGGTCTTGCTGTGTTTCCCAGGCTGATCTCAAACTCCTGGCCTCAAGTGATCCTCCCACCTTGGCCTCCCAAAGCAGTGGGACTATGGGTGTGAGTCACCACATGCAGCTGGCTCTGGCCTTTATTTCTCTGGGGTCTATACAAGTTAGCCACTAGACTTTGACTCTCTTTCTGGTGCCCTCTTGAATGCCAAGCAGCCAGAAGGACTGGTCTGCTGCTGGCATTCCTCACTTACCCTGTGGAGCTCGGTAATCTTGGTTAGATATGGCATCTTTGTGGGTCTTTGTCATTTCCATACCTGTGAAATGCTCTACCTTCATAGAGAGTATTAAAAAAGTGGGGGGGTGGGGGGGCTGGGGAGTGCTGAGGAGACACCTACACTCATGCACACACAGGAAGTTGCCAATGCCGTGGCCTGTCCCGTGACCATAATTGAGCCCAGCATCCCATAAGGCTCTGCGGGCAAAGGCCTCCACCATTCGCCCTGGAAGGGAAGAGAGATTGACCCCAGTCAGATGGCTTTACCGAAGACTGTCCATCTTGCCCCTTCCTGCTCCACTATCAGAGTGGTGCCCAAGAAGAGGCCCTAAGAGGCCACTAAGCATGCACTGATGCAATGATGTTGGGTTGGGATGGAGAAGGGCTGATGGATGGAGTTAGTGGTTCCCTTGCCAGACCAGCCCATCACTATCTCCAGCTTACTGTACATTGTATCCATTACCTGGATTGATGCCTCTACTATAATTTCTCCCCATCTGTCAGGGCTTTGCACTTTGACACCTAATTCCTCTAAGAATCCTCCTATAACTGCTGTGGCCCACTGATGTCTCCCACCTCTGAGCAACAGTGTTAGATTAAGAAATTTGAGTTCAAGGCTTGGGTCTCCCGCTAACCTTCTGTGTGACGTTGGGCAAGTCACTTTCTCTCTCTAGGCTGGATTTTCTCGTCTACATAAGGGATGGGATGATGACAAAATCCTTGCCCCACCAGCCTCCCAGGGTGATGGTCTGAGTCCTGGTCCTCTGAAATCAGGGCTTGAGGCTGTGTCCATCCTGGTTTCTGAAACCCACCTGATGTAGCAGCAGGAAAGATGAGCCTGGACAAGTCAATATTTCCTATCAGCACACGGGTGTACGCCTCCTGATGGGGAGAGGAAGAGGTGATGTGGAGGACGGGAGGAGGAGCCAGGGGAGTTTCCAGTTGCTTGGCCTATGGATACATGGTGCAGGGCCCAGGCCTGGGTGTGTGTGGGCAGGGTGGGAGGAGTTGCATCGTCATCTGTGGCTGCCCGGGTTCTGGAAGATGGCCAGCAGAGACTGAAGAGAGCCTTCTCAAAGCTGGGGCTCCATCACGTGCTTCTCTATGGCTGGTTTATGAGGGTCATTACAATATCTACAGGAGACACTTGGTGACGGTGAGCCGAGGCTGTGACTCCCTGGGCTGAATCCTGACTCAGTCACTCACTCTGAGACCTTGGGCAGGTGACTTTAACTGCTGTGTGCCTCAGTTTCCTTATCTGCGATGGGAAGATAACAGGACCTAGCTCCTAAGGTTGTTGGGAGAGGCGGGCAGACTAATGTACGGAAGGTGCTGCCAACAGTGCGCATGCTTCATGGAAGGTTAGCGCTCTCATTCCTGTGGTTGTGACGGCTGCTGAGTTTTCTTAAGGCCTTTCATGAGGGTTGAGGTTTGCTGACTTGGCAGCTTAGCCTTCCTCTGTCAGGGGAGGGAGGTGGGCTGACAGTGGCCTCTTCTGGTCACTTCCAGAGGCGATGTGGTCAATCTCCACCACCACACACGTGCATAGGCTTGTCACTTTGTGCAGGACAGCCAGAGGCAGCAGATTCTGCCACTAAACTGTGAGCTCCTGGAGGCCTGCACAGCATTTTGTTCCTCTCTCTGTGTTTCCAGCACAATGCCTGCCCCATAGTTGGCCTGCTGCGTGCAGCATGACGGCAGCTCGTTGCTCCACCCCCAGAGCCCTCTGGTGTATAGAGACAATGCCTTCGCCTCTGCCCCAGCTGGCCAGCCTGAACACCTCTGGCTCCTTTCCACTGTGGAGGCTTCACTTGTGCCGTTTTCCTCCACTTGGGATGCCTTTCTTTCTTCTTTCTGCTGAGTATAGGGCCAGGCACACAGGCAGCAACAAAAAAATATTTGTGTACTGATTTACCAGAATAGGATGAGGCTCAGCTTGGGCTGAGGCCTTGTCAGTTGTCTGAAATATCCCCAGGGAAGCAGCAGGGAGCACTGGGTTTTCTGGCACCATGTATGACCTTGGGCAAACTACATAACCTCTCTGTGCCTCAGTTTTAGCCTCTGAAATGGAAGGGATCTTGATTGCTTGGGTGTCCTCTTGAGGGAGGGTGGAGAGGGGAAATCTGGGCCCATGCTTACCTTCTGGAAGGCAGAGGGGGTGCCCCAGTGGATTGTTCTGGTGATGTCTGTGGTCCCGTCCCTGTGGAGAAAGAAAACCAACACGTCCTGCTCTGCCAAATGCCTGGGGCTAGTGACTGGGGCCATTTGCTTTCTGTGTGCTTTCCATAAGTGGCAGGGCTGGGATGGGATGTGTGGACGGCCAAAGGAAGAAGACAGCTACCATAATCAAAATCACCTCTTCAGCACCTATGTGTGAAAGGCCTCTGCAAAGCTATCAAGTTAAAAGCCACTAAGTTGTCTGACAAGTGTGACTCCCTGCCCTACACACTCCTCCCCCATCCCACTCATTTTGGCTGTTTTGTAGATCTGGGTTTCCTTGGGTCTGGCTGGTTCTGAAAGCAAGGCTTCTTCCAGGTTTCCTGGGAGGCAGAAAGGGGATTGTCCCCTTTTTACAGCTGGGGAAACTGAAGTCCAGAGAGATTATGTTATCATAACACTCTCATATTCAGATAGTTATTGACCATTTATAGGACACTTTTGCTGCTCCCCAGGAAGAATGGCAGAGGAGGCCTCATTATCCCCATTTCACAGATGAGGCCATTGAGGCCATGCAGCTGTTTCCCTCTCTGAACCTCAGTGAAGCCAGGCCTAGAGGAAGCACTGCCTCTCCACGCAGTCCTCTCCATGGCAAACACAGATCTGACCCAGTGATTTGCTGAGTTCCATTGAGGTAAAGCCTCAGCCCCAAGGTCTGACTCTCAACCCTCAGCTGCAGCAATTGCCACAGGATGGTCCCTGTGATCACGCCTTGGTGAGGGAGAGGGGCGAAATGGTCCCAGGGCCCTGGGGCTCCTCCTTGGGTCATAGGGTGTGGTGGCCTTCTTCTTCAGAAGGAAAGAAGAGGAAGTGAGGTGACTATTTCCCCGGCCTCACCCTACTCTGAACACACTCCATTCCAGCAACGCCCCCACAAATTCACTTCCCCTTTGCTCACTGGCCATCTCAAGTACACACAGCATCAAACTCCTGACCAGCAAAGGCTGCTAAGCTGAGCGTCTGCTACTCTAGATCCCCGAGAGCTGTGCTAAGAACAAGCAAAGAGCCTCTGTTGTTAGCACATTCGCCATTTCCACAGGATAGAGACTGGGAAACCATTTGAAACTACTCCTCGCTCCTCCATCAGTTCAGCGTGGCCCTTCTTTTGCCCCATCCCATGCTTCCCACAGTCTACTTCCTTCCTTAATGAGAAGGGAAAATCTTTCAGGTCAGCTGGGCTCAGCTCAACTCTGGTGTGAATGATTGGTTACACGTTTGGAAGGAATAGGGTTAGCCTTTTTTTTTTTTTTTTTTTTTTTTTTTTAACAGAGTCTTGCTCTGTTGCTCAGACTGGAGTGCAGTGTCATGATCACGGCTCACTGCAACCTCTGCCTCCCGGGTTCAAGCGATTCTCCTGCCTCAGCTTCCCTTGGAAAGCATGCTCCACCACACCCGGCTAATTTTTGTATTTTTAGTAGAGATGGGGTCTCACCATGCTGCCCAGGCTGGTCTCAAGCTCCTGACCTCAGGTGATCTGCCCGCCTCAGCCTCCCAAAGTGCTGGGATTACAGGTGTGAGCCACCATGCCTGGCCAGGTTAGCCTATTCTGCATGACTGTCATGTCTGAGCATTCAGGTTGTACACTGTACAAGGGTAGCCCATCGAAAGGGTTGCTTCTCTCACCTGCCCCCACCTCCACCCTGAACAGTGCCATGGGGAAGAGGGGGCTGAGGAGTCTGCATGATGTTGGTGGTGCAGGGTTGTCCAGGGTGTGCACGAGTGGGTGAGAGTAGGGTGTATGTGTTTGTGTAGCCAGGCAGGGACATTGAGTATAGTTGCTCAGACTGTGTAATAATACGCGGACCTAGAAAACATTTTACTTGAGGCTTGGGATGGTGGCTAACGTCTGTAATCCCAGCACTTTGGGACAGCACTTTGGGAGGGCAGGGCAAGTGGATCACCTGGGGTCAGGAGTTTGAGACCAGCCTGGCCAACATGGTGAAACTTCCATCTCTCTCTCTCTCTCTGTGTGTGTGTGTATATATATATATATATCTCCAGGCATATGGTGGTGAACACCTGTAGTCCCAGCTACTTGGGAGGCTGAGGCAGGAGAATCGCTTGAACCCAGGATGCAGACATTGCAGTGAGCCAAGATCGCGCCACTGCACTCCAAACCTGGGCAACAGAGTGAGACTCTGTCAAAAAACAAACAAACAAGCAAACAAACAACCCACACAAAACAGTAAACATTTTACTTGAGCAAAGGAAGTCTTTTCCTAATTCCCACAGAGGTGCTGGCTGGGTCCTGCCACTATTTCAGCCTCTGTGTATTTCCCACTGTGCAGGGACTCCTGTGTGTGAAAATGGGAAGGATGTTTGGGGCTCATTCCAGGTCTCTCCTTTCTCAGACGAAGAATCCATGGCTCAGGAAGGGAAAGCTTTGGCTGACTCTTGGCAGGCTCAGGAGGTCTGAGCAGAGACATCTAGGCCAGGGTGAGGTGAGGGGTACATACCAGTACTGCCCCCCAGAGTCCAGCAGGTACATCTCATCTGAGGACAGCTTGCGGTTCAGCTCCTTGGTCGGGCTGAGAAGGGGAAGAGAATGCTGAGAGGGGCAGCCTAACCCTGCACTGGATCACATGGGGGCCCTTGGTGGGAGGACCTCTGGGGTCTGGGCTTCCAGGCCAGTCCCTCTGGGGGAAGTCATTCTATCCCAAAGGGCCCTGGAAGAGAACTCAGTTTCCGTTGCTGCTGTCTTCAGCACAGGTCTGCTAATCTTGCACCCGGCTGAGCCAGGCCCTGGACCCCGGGAGGAGAGAGAGGGTGAAGTCCAGAATGTGAAAGCTGGGAGAGCCCTAGAGACTCCCCAGCCCAGCCGTCTCCTTTTCCATAAGGAGAAGCAGGCCCATGGAGGCCAAGGGGCTTGCACGAGGATGCGTGGTGCAGCGGCGAAGAGTTGGGCCTCTACCTGGATGCTCCCTTCGGCCCTTTGTCTCTAACTTCCTGCTGCCTCCGAGAGCAGAGGGCCCCGAGAAAAAGCAGAGCACAGGAAGGGAGGGTTCCTCCAGGGTGGGGCTGCAGAGCAAGAGGTGGTAAAGCGGAGGAGCACCCACCCCGACACTCTAGCCCGAGTGGGTAGGAGGGGCTGGGGCAAGGCAGCCAAAAGCGTGGGAGACACCAGGGGACACCAGGGGAGGGAATTCTGGGACATATCAGGCACTCCCTTGGAAGGCATTGACCTCTCCCTGCTGTGCCCATGCCAGGCGGAGGCAGCTGGTCAGCTTGGCCCCCCACATTTCATCAGGCAGGCCTGCAGGGGTTTGTTTTCTATAGGGCCAAACACCTGGCTAGCCTGCATCTTGGGCCCACCTTGGTTGGTTCAGGCTGAGTGAACAGGCCTCTCTTCATGTGACCTTGTGAGCTTTAAGCATTAGCTAACATAAGCAACACACGGGAAGCCAGGGAAAAGCATCCAATGGTGTCTCCCTTCCAGGTCCCCTAGCCTCCAGTGCTCAGGCCTTTTCATTACACGGCAACTCCCTACTCCACACTGAGCTCCTCTCCCAGCCCCCACAGGGCTAAGGGACTCAGACCTTCAATGTGGACTCAGGTCCCAGAACATCCCCCTCCCCTCACCCTGTTCCTCTATACACACAACGGGATCCCCCAACAGGGCCCTAGAAAATTAATTTTCCTCAAGTACCTGTAGTGGGCTAGGGCAGCATTCAGACCACTAGCAGAGATGGTTTCGAAACTGGGTCCAGAGGAGAACTGTTCTTCTCTGGAAAGTACAAGGCAAGGCATGGTCAATGAATCGGCCCCTGGACTGGGCTGGGCCCAGGATATCTAATAAAATCCAATGAAGGTCACGGCTGCCTCTGCCAGACACCATTTGGCTCTCCCAGCCCTCACCTCCTGGTTCCATCTCCCCAAGCCTTGACCTGTCATTTATAGAGGAAGATCAGAGGACACAATGTAGACACCAATTATTCCCTCTCCACCTCCATTTTACGGATAGTAGTGAAGAAACCCAGCTCTTTGTATCTGAAAACTCCCCCAGTCCTGAAAGAGCATCCTATACCTCAAACCTACAATTCGGCCCTGACTTGGGCCAAGCATGCCTTCGGGAATCCTCCTCTCTACCTGGTATTCTCAAGTGGTACAGGGGCTGACCTGGTCTGAGCCACAGCCTCCCCCAGGGAGAGCCAGACCGTGCCTGAAGCAGACACTAGGGGACGCTATTGGGTTGTGGCCCTTCGAGTTGTCCTGCTTTCAGCGGGGCGGGAAATGTAATCCAACGCCCCCTGCTCAACTCCCCGACCAACCAAGAACCTGTCTCTCCTTGTTCTACAGAGCCCTCCCCCACCCAGCCCGCATATGAGGAGGATCTTCCTTCCCGTTAAGTAAGGGGACAAATTCCGCCTCCCTGCCCCCACTGCAACACTAAAAAGGATGGCCGTGGCTCTTCACCCTCGGAACTTGTCCACGAGCTCTGCCCCCGAGAACTCGTCCACCGTGCCTTTGGGCACGTTCTTCTCCAGCCAGACCAAGTACCGGATCACAGCCACAGCGTCCCGCACCTGGAGTTGGGGAAGCAGGGAAACAGAGGAGCTGGCTGAGGTCTGATTACAGCCACAGGCTCCAAGATGATGGAGATCAGATAGCTGCTCCAGGATGTGGAGCTTTAAAAACACTGGCTATTTGATGTCAAAGAATTCTTGTTAGTGTTTATATGTGATCACAGTGTGTTCCTGTTTTTGAAAGAGTTCTGTGTTGACAGCAGAAATGACACGCTATCTAGGATTTACTTTTAAAAGAATCCAGCAGCAGAGGGGGTGGTGGTGGTGGTAATGAACATGGGGTTATAGACAAAACAAGAATGGCCATGAGTCAAGGATTGTTGAAGCTGGGTGAAGGGACACTGGAGATTATGATGCTATTTTCTCTACCTTTGTGTGTGTTTAAAATTTCCTATAAGATAAAGTTTTTTTTTTTTTAATGAGGTGGTTTATCTTAATTTTAACAAGAATTCTTTTTTAAAAATTGAGCCATCCTCTTGCCAGTGTGAGGAAATCATTACAGCTAACATTTAACACTTAGAACGTGCTATATGGTGCTCAGAGCAATATACATATTCATTGAATTTTCACAACCACCATATGCTGTAAGATTACTATTATGATCCTCATTTTACAGATGGGGTAACTGAGGCCCAGAGAGGTAAAATGACTTGGCCAAGGTCACCCAGTTAGGAATTGGGTGGAATTGGGGTTTGAACTCAAGGCACCCTAGCTCCAGGGCCTGTGCTCTAAACCACTGTACTATATTGGGGGCAAGGATATGTGGTGCATGTGGGTGTCCGGGAATAATTTGGTGTCTGCTTCTTTATTCCCTCCCCTCCCCTCCCCTCCCCTCCCCTCCTCTCCTCTTTCTCTCTCTCTCTCTTTCTTTCTTTTCTTTCTCCTTCCTTCCTTCCTTCCTTCCTTCCTTCCTTCCTTCCTTCCTTCCTTCCTTCCTTCCTTCCTTCCTTCCTTCCTTCCTTCCTTCTTTCTCTCTCTTTTTTTTTTGATGTAGTCTCGCCCAGGTTGGAGTGCAGTCGCATGATCTCAGCTCATTGCAACCTCTGCTTCCCAGGTTCAAGCGATTCTCATGCCTCAGCCTCCTGAGTAGCTGGGACTACAGGTGACTGCCACCATGCCCGGCTAATTTTTGTGTTTTTAGTAGAGATGGGGCTTCACCATATTGGCCAGGCTGGTCTTGGACTCCTGAGCTCAAGCGATCCTCTCACCTTGGCCTCCCAAAGTGCTGGGATTACAGGCGTGAGCCACCACACCCAGCTTGCTTCTTTGTTTCATTGAGGGTCTTCTTCAGGCTCTTCTGGAAGCCTTTCCTTTCTAACTCATTAGGCTGGATACTCCCAAAAGGCCATGTCTGCCTGAACGTGGACTTACGTGGCTGGCCTTGAGGAGGGCCTGTTCCTTGCTGTTCTTCACTGCCTTGGTCATCATCACTGGGGAGTAGGTATCTGTCACGAGTTTCTCCTGTTGGGGGCAGGGAGGAGAAAAGGAGGTCTGGGGGCACAGTAAAGGAGGTCTCCATGGCACAGGGGTGTTTTCAAAGGACTGGCAGGAGGACCCAGCAGAGGTGAGACTTGCCACCGTTTCTTGGCAATGCTCTCTCCTCTGTGTGCTTTCTGTCTTTCCTAGTTTTCCACATCCAGCTGAACATTCTCTCCTTCCCGGAAGGCTTCCTTGATTGACACTGCCTTGCTTAGCAGTGAACTCCCTGTCTTTGGATCCCACTAGCACTCTGGGATGGATCAGAGTCTGGCCTGAGTCAATCGACGGGCTGTTCTGACAGTGTAAGTTTCCTGTACATATCATGACAGCTACCATTTATTAAACGCCTACCATGTGTCAGCCATATACACTATCTCCTTTAAATCTCCACTGAACGACTCCTGCGAGGTCAGGACTCTTATTGACATTTTATAGGTGAAGAAAAAGACCCAGATTGGCTAAGTTGCTTGTCCAAAGTCACTGCACAGCTAGTTAGGGGTGGAGCTGGAATTCATTTTCAAGTTTGGCTGACTCCAAAGTCTCTGCTAGATCAGGCCATATACTCTCCAGCCTCCTGACAATTTTATGAGCTCTCTGGACGAACATCCCTGTTTCCTATTCTGTCTCTTCCCAGTTAGGCCAAGAAGGGAACTCACTGCACAGTTGTTGGCTGACCAGGTGACTGAATGGCTGAGGGGTTTCATCTCACTTTAGATTAAGACTTCTCAGGCCTGGAGCGGAGATTGGTGCCTGGCTTGGGCTGGGGCCTGGTAAACCCACCTTGGGTATCACTTCATAGATCCCATACATGGTATAGCTGGTCCCGATCCAGATCCTCACATCTCCCAATGCGTAGGCCTGGATGCTGTCACGAACTTGACTGTAATCCTCGATTTGCACACACATGGGGCCTGTGCAACTGGAGTTCAGATAGCTCAAGATTTCAGAGCTAAAGCGACTCTTGTTTGCAAACAACCTGGGTGGGGCGGGAAGGCAAGGAGGGTCCTGAGCATCTGTTAAGAATGCAAAGGACCAGAGGCAGTCACAGTCCCTTTGTTCCTGGAGGTCAAAGGAAGCCAGCCCCAGGGAGCCAAGCAGGCCAGATTTGGGATTCAACAGGGACAGAGGTTTAAAGAGTCAGGAAAAGCCAACAGGGGGTTTTCTAAAGGGTCGTGCTGGGGCAGGCACCAAGTTGATGGGCAACCAGAAGGCTGTACATTAAGGCAGGATCAGTGGTGGGGCATCGAGAGGGTGGAAGTTGGAGGAAGTCCACGACAGCAAACTAAGGAAAAGCCATACCTGATAGAAGAGTCTGTGAGCAGTGTGTAGGAATAGAAGAAGGGGTTATAGGGGATGTCACTGGCTCGAAGGTTGAAGAGCCCTGGGAAGAGAATTGACAAGGACTATTTAATGCTGATCTGCCTGAGGCAAGCTTTTCTTTTCTTTTTTTCTTTCCTTCCTTCCTTCCTTCCTTCCCTCCCTTCCTCCCTCCCTCCCTCCTTCTTTCCTTTCTTTCTTTCTTTCTTTCTTTCTTTCTTTCTTTCTTTCTTTCTTTCTTTCTTTCTTTCTTTCTTTCTTTCTTTCTTTCTTTCTTTCTTTCTTTCTTTCTTTCTTTCTTTCTTTCTTTCTTTCTTTCTTTCTTTCTTTCCTTTTTTTTTTTGACAGTATCTTGCTCTGTCGCCCAGGCTGGAGTGCAGTGGCAAGATCTCACTGCAACCTCCACCTCCCAGGTTCAAGCAAGTCTCCTGCCTTACACACCCAAGTAGCTGGGATTACAGGTGCCCACCACCACACCCAACTAATTTTTGTATTTTTAATAGAGGCGGGGTTTCAACATGTTGATCAGACTGGTCTTGAACTCCTGACTTCAGATGATCCGCCCGCCTTGGCCTCCCAAAGTGCTGGGATTACAGGCGTGAGTCACCGTGCCTGGCCTGAGGCAAGCATTTCTGACACTTTTGCCCTACGGTTTCTTTTGGCCCCCAAAGATTAACAGCAACATGCTTGCATCATCTACCTCTGCATGTTACTCAATCTTTTTTTTTTTTTCTTTTGGGAGGGGGGCAGTCTTTGAAATGCTGTTGAGAGTTATGGCTCTTTCCCCCCAGAAAAATGCAGATACTTAGCAATCAGCACACAGTTCCAGTGGGTCCCTGGAATATCTGAAGCCCAGCCATAGGGATCAGACAAGAAGCCCTGAGCCATGCCAGAAAGAGTAGGGTCCCACTGGGTGCTAAAGCTGGGAGTGTGAGTGCCCTGGGGTAGTGGCTAAGTTGTTGGGAGGCATTTGCTGGTCCTCCTCCCCTTAATGGGATGGAAGCACTTTGCTGCCATGGTCAGTTCATTCCTCTGGTGGCCTGTGGGCTGGTACCGGCTTATTCAGGGCTACCTTGTGTCCTTTTTCTGCAGCCATGAGCTCCTGCCCCCTTACCCTTCTTGGTTCTCACAGGCTGTGGCCATGGAGTTCTGAAGAACTGGTGGGCACACGGTTATTTGGGGAGGAGCTAGCTCTGTGCTACAGGGCCTGGGAGGCTTAGGGCAATGGGGAGACCCAGGCGGCTACCCATGTCTGCAAATCCACACTCACAGGCCGTCTCCTCAAGTGCCGACAGAAGGACGGCAGTTGGGGCCTTCTGATGCTTTTGCATCTGACTTCGGACGCCAGATACTTTCTCCTGCCAAGTGCTCCCTAGAAGCAAAGGAGCCCAAAGAAAGTGTAAGTGACAGACCTTGCCTTTGACACTTGGTTCCTGGAAGGTCAGCCTTAGAGTAACAGTTTTGCATCCTCTTAAAAAGCAGCAGAACCCTTTCCTCAGACAAACTCTTACTTGTGTACTCATTAATGACATGGGCCCTGCACCAAGATGGGGCTCAAATCCTGGCTTTGCCATTACTGGATGGGTGACCTTGGGCAAATTACTTAACCCCTCTGTGTCTCATTTTGTACATCTGTAAAATGGGGATGAAGTATAATAAGTATCTGCCTCAATAGGGTTGCTATGAGGATGGAATGAATTAATATTTGTAAAGGACACTCAATGGTATCTTGAGATGTAGTAACTCTTGTATCTTTCTGATTAATAAATAAGCATGCAGACTGAGATCAGGAGAGCAGTTCTAGTTGAAGGACAAAGGGGTAGGGCTGGGGCCATGTTCAACCTTCTCCTCTGCGGTAACTGTAGTATTTACTAAGCCACGGGTACTGGTCTAAGTACTCCATGTGCATTGCTCTAATTCTTACCCGTCCCATTTTACAGATAAGGAAACTGAGGCTTCAGAGAGGTAAAGTGACTTGTCTAGGGTTTCATGGATGCAAGACGCGGAGCCGGGATTTGAACTCTGGTCTGTCTGACTGCATGGTCCACGCTCTTAATCTGTACAGACACTACTGTCTTGATAACATCGTCAGTCTCCAAATCTGTCCTTAAACTCTGTGTCACAGCACCGTCCTTTCTCAGATGCTTATATCCAGGTTCTAGGACTTTAGTTTTCATCTTCTGTCCCTGCCCCCTGTAAGGTATTCAAAGAATCTACACCAGGCAGGACTAGGAGTTTGCTGGCCGAAGGCCATAAAGAGTCCTAGTTGGGTTCAGATATGAGCGTAAATAACTTAATGTCGTGAAAAATATTTCGTGTAAACTGGTAAAACTATTCAACAATGACCAAAGCTTTGGGTACAATACATTTTGCAGGTTTATTTTACTACATATTTAACACATAATTTATGTTATGTGTAAAATACACATAGCATAAAACGTATCATTTTAACGTTTTGAAAGTGCACAATTCAGTGGCTTTCAGCACACTCACAATGTTGTGCAACCATCACCACGATCTAATTCTAGAACATTTTCATCATCCCCAAAGGAAACCCTGTGCTCACTAAGGAGTCACTCCCTATCCCCCCTCCCCTGAGCCCCAGGAAACCACTAATTTATTTTCTGTCTCTATGGATTTGCCAATGCTGGATATTTCATACAAATGGAATTGTACAATTCCATTGAGAAGGCCAGGCCTTCTCTGACTGGCTTCTTTCACTTGCAATTATGTTTTCAAGGTTCAGGAACATGATACCTTTCTGAGAAACCAAATGAACCCAAATTTCAATGGTCTGGTGCGTACAGGTATCTTTGAGTAGCGAAATTTTCATGTTCTGCCCTTTACACTCTCCTTTCTCCTTTAAAACCTGCAAGCGGCTGGAAAGTCTCTCTCGTCTCTATAAGCTTATTGAAGCTGAACTCTGTTCTTCGGCTTCCAAACTCAAGCTCCAGGTGCCTTTTTCTTGAAGACTGGCAGCGTGCGATGACTCGGCATCCCCTCACTTTTGGGAAGTGACAAAACCCTTCCAGCCCCAGAAAGGTTTTTCTTTTTTTTTCT
This sequence comes from Rhinopithecus roxellana, assembly GCF_007565055.1. NCBI lineage: Eukaryota > Metazoa > Chordata > Mammalia > Primates > Cercopithecidae > Rhinopithecus > Rhinopithecus roxellana. Next base: position 124,547,907 of record NC_044555.1, on the reverse strand, counting down.
CCTCCCCTTCCCGACATAACTTTGACTTTCTTTATCTGAATAAGATGAGTTTTATTTATGATTTAACAGTCTTGGATAGTAAGTTTCTTTTAAAATGGTGTCAAGATGCAGAAAGAATGATTCTATAATTTATATCAGAACAGATAAAGAAAAATGGACACAATTTTCACTTGTTTCATCATGGCTGCTATTTTGAAATTTCCCTTCTGCTTTATTGGCTCCTTTCTAAATGAGAAATTGTGTGGACTTGCATGTGGAAAGGGATCTCTTGGCTTGATCACTGTTACTAGGAATCCAAGTTCATTGGCTCATTCAGAATTCCCAGGGAGATAGGAGTGGCTGGTGGCCAAGATACTGATTCATAATCAGTAGCCTGCACTTTAGTTACGACTTACAGGAATCTTACAACATACTGTTCTTTTGTGATGTATTTAGATAGTGTCAACAGGGTCAAGGTTATTGATGTTATATTTTTCTAACTTTCTTGATTGGTCCAGCAAAACCTGAACTGTAATCTGTGCTACAGAATGACTCTGAACTTAGTTATTTACTTATTCTGTCCACTCCTGGCCCACCTGACCCCAGCCATCTCACAAATCTAAATTCTTCATCACAAGAGGGTCAGAAGTAAAGGTCTGAATGATTCATTATGGATCAGTCTCCGCCACCAGACAAGCAAATCATATCATGCTTTTTTATCTTTCTTGAAAGGGGTTGGATATTTCCTCTCATCTTTCTCTGTTTTCCTTCTTTCCTCCCTTCCTACTTCATCTTGCTTCAAATCTTAACATTCTTTAATCCAACATTTTCTAAGTATGGTCGGAGGACATTTTGATTCAGACTCCTCAAGGGGAGGGGGCCCTGAAATCTGCATTTTAAACAAGCATCCCAGGTGACTCATGTGCATGCTAAGGTTTGCAAACCACTGCTTTGGTACCTCTGATGATGAAGTTCGCCACCTATGGAATAGCAGCCAGGACTTGCATTGCTACAAGTTGGGAAGGAAACTGGGCTTACTGAATCACCTGTGAATGCCTCCTGCAGGGCATAAATGGGTTGATTTGGAACCGGTGGCCTCTCTGATCCCCACACCAGGTCCACAAGGTTGGTTGTGATGGACACCAGCTGTCTGTTAGAGCCTTGGAGGGCCAGATTATAACTCTCCCAGGTGTCTGCAGAGACAGGAAGGAGTCACTTGTCCCTTGCCCATTTACACCTCAGGAAAAAATTGGATTCAAGCAAAGTTAGTCCTGGTTCCCTTTGCCTCCATTTGCAGCCCAGCTGCCCTGAGCCTGCCCCAGCAGCCTGCCACCCCTCCCCCGGCATGTGTGCCCATGCTGGGGTATGTTTCTCATCCTCTTTCTGCTTTCCAAGCCTAATGCCCTGAGCCTACTCGAACACTGACTGCCACAAATTGGCTAAGCTTGTCTTTTACATTGCCAGTGGCTGTGGGTGGTCCTTCTTTTGGGCACTAATTATTTTATCAGGGCTTCAATGTCACAGTCCAAAGGAATGGTGATGTTCCGGCCATTGGACAGGCTGACAAAGAAGCCAGTTCTAAAGCACAAGCCTTTCAGTACATATTCATAAGGACTCCTCTTTGGGGGAACGGGCTGGTCAGCTCTCTGGGGCCCCAGAACTCAGAGAGTTGTATTCTCAGGGGCCTTTAAAAAAAAAAAACAAAAAAACTCAGAGGCCCTCCCAACTCTTTTGACCCTTCTAAGCTACCTTCCAGAAGAGGGTTACCATGTGATTCCAGCACCATCATTGGCAGGGTTCCAGGGCACAGAGGATGGTTCTGAGTTCAAGCACATTCTGCCTATTCATCCACTGGATCTTTAATGATTCACTGAGTCTTCTAGGTTGGGTCTCTGCACTCATGGATTTTAAAATATTTGTACTGATTCTTTTAAATGTATTTTAATTACACAATTCCATGAATACATCCTCATTGCAAAACATTCTGCAACTACAATTTCAAATGCTCTATCTTTATAGTCCCACCGCCCCTCCTTCTACCAAGGTCCATTTCTTTATATCCCAGGAAAGCTAAGTTACCCTTGTTGGCATGGACAAATTCAGGGACTGAGGGAAGACCATACCAATGGACAAGAGGAAGGGATCAAAGCCCACACACCCTCCAGCAGGAATCTCGGTGAGGAGCCAGGTGACAATAGGAGTGGTGCCAACTGAAAGAAAGATAGGAAGGAATGCAGAGGTCACCCCCAGGGCCAGCCCAAGGCCCTGCAGCCAGGGGTTCTGTCTGACGGTCCTACCACATGTGTCTTCCTTGAGATCAGCCTTGAAGGTCAGTGATGGCCTCAAATTTCCTAAGCTCCCCATAGGGACCCAGCATGGTCTTACATGCATGCTCTCACCTATATCTTCCTGAACCTAGTCCAGGTCCCAAGACTTGGGGGACAAATCCATGTGGCCCTTCTACCTTCCTTATGGAGCTCCCAGTTGCAGTCCATCTGCCGCTCAGCCTGAGTCCAGTAGCGACTGTCGGTCCAGACAGCTGCTTTCTTCATGGTCACCACTGCAGTTCCTGGGGCAGAACAGAGAAACTTGCAGGTGAGGGTGAAGGGGAGGAACGTGGCATTAGCTGATGGATGTCCAATGCAGTGCTGGCTCTGAGAATGCCACGAGGGGCCTCTGGAAAGAGATTCTCTCCTCCATTGGAAGGAAGTGAGGAAGGAGATGTTAAAAAGAGCTATGGGGGGAGCTGGCAGAAAGGTGTCCTGAATCAGGCACCTCTGCTTTGTGTCGACGGCTGCTTGTGGACTTTCAGCAGAAGTGAGGTCAACTTTTGGCTGCAAGTAGGCACTCTCAGGAAAGATGGGGCTCAGCGTAAAGACTCGGTGGCTGATCAGGACGCTAAGACAGAGGCTCAGCTGAGGACTGGTGGGGAAGAATAATCCAGAGATTTTGGCAAAGGGAACAAGAGCCTATGATGCACGAGGCAGGGTAGTTTGAAGCCCAAGGAGGAATGTTTGAGGATCAGAAAAGGAAACTTGGATTTCATTCAATGGGCCAGGATCACGGTGCGAGGCCCCTTCAGACACTGTCATCTCATCAGGGGCTTCTGTTTGTGTCTCATTTGGCCATGTGAAGTGATGTTGTCCGTAAAGCAACTGGCAAAGGAAAGCTTTGTCCCCAAATGAGCCCTCATGTGAAGGGAATCGGCAGATTCTAAGTGGTTAGAGGTAGAAGTAGCGACTATGCAGAAACGGAGCCCAGGAGTGCCAGACTGGGCCCAGCTGCAGCAGAGGTAATGAGCATGGGAAGGCAGCCTCTGCCTCATTTCTACACATCTGCCTCATTTCTACACAGAAAGTGGCTGGTGGGCTATGAGATATGTGCCCTGGGGAATATGATGGCTTTGGGGTGGTAGAGGGAGACAGAGAGAGTAGAAAGGTTTTCTCTACAGCAGGTTCTGGGGTCCCAGATGCTGAGACACTAGCCACATTAGGTCCTCTGTGAGCACCTCTGGATCTACCAACAAAAGCAATGGGGCTGGGTAATGATTGTCACCTGCAGACCCTGTAAAGCCTGTAATCCACGCACGCCTCTCGTCATGTTGGCCGATGTACTCGTTCTAGGAAATCAACAACACCATCATTAGCCTTTTTCGTGGTGTCAGATCCCACATGAAAGGCCCCCAACCACATCCCAGTTATTTCTGTCTGTCGGCTCCAACCCCTTGTCAGCTACAAGCCCAAGCACACAAAGTGCCTCTTCCAGGAAGCCCTCTGTAACTCTCCCAGCCTTCAATATCTTCCCTTCCTTTGAGCAACTGTAACTTTTGCAATTCAACACCCCCCACCCTGCCCCATCCACACTGGACTCAGTGCAACACTGGACTGTTCTGCAAAGGAGCCTTGTTGCCCTGCCCTGCAAATTCTATGCAGTCCAGGGTCCTGTCTTTTGGTTCGTTTGGGTTTTCCCCTCCAGCTAACCCTTCTCCCTCCTGAGTCAAGCACAGTAGACTGGGAACATCATAACTTCTGCAAAGGGCTTTACATATTATCATATTTTGATCCTCATAATCCTTGGAGATAGATCTCATTACAGACCCATTTCTCTTTGCAGAAGAGGAAACTGAGGCTCAGGGAAGTTCAGACACTTACCCAACATTCTTAGCCCTTCCCAGCATGTAGGAAAACTAATTCAAACAAGCTAATTGACACTGAAAATGCCCTCTCTCCCAAATGGGCTGGTGTTGGAAAGGTGGATGGTATGGAGGGTGGAGCTAGTGATGGGAAGCGGTGGGATGGGTGCCCCCCTCCACAGTCAACCCCGCACTCCCATAACCTAGGATTTTGGATCATTTTGCTACTCCATTCCACAGAGTATGGGAAGCCCTGGGCCGGAAGGGAGCTTAGAGTTCTTCCAGTCCAATTTCTAGCCCACCTTCTAACCTCCTAGGGCAGGGATACCCTAAACATTCATTCTGGATCTGCCTTCTAGGAATTGATGAAAATTGATTCTGAAGTTGTTTATAGTTTAATTTCTTGAGGTTAAGGAGGTTTGGCAATGTCTCCCCGCCTATGTGGAAGGATACATTCTTTCAGTTGCCCTAAAACTACCGTGTCCATGCTCTCCACTTCCCTCCCTTTGCCCGTCAGATCCTTTCTCTGCCTTAATCTTCTGAGTTTTAACAGCTACTGTTTGTGGTCTCTGACCCAGGGTATTGGAGAGGGCAAGGGGGAGAGAAGCTGTCTCTTACCATGTGAGCATCCGTGTCTGGGATGATGTAGGCTGAGAGATTCTGGGTCTGCATCTGCTGGCGGAGGGCTGTGAGTGACACTGTGGTGTTGACCACAGTAACTGGAAGGTACTGACAGATGACAAGAAGATATCGAGACACAAACAAACAGATACACACGTTGCTTAGAGAAAATGACACATGGGACCCTGGCCTCCAGAAGAGCCCCCAGCCTCTCCTGAAGCGGGGGTTGGGGAAAGTTAGGCTGACCTGGCTTGGGAAGGGTTGGGGCGGTAACTGATATTGCCGCTAGTCTAGATAAAGATGCCTGGGTTGGGTGGAGATGGAGGTGTTGAAGAGTTTGGAAAGGGACCCCTTGTGACAGTAACGGGACCTGAGTCTGGGATGCGGGTGTGGGTGAGAACTGCAGGGGTCTGAGCTCTGGCACTGGGCCAGGCCATGCAGACGGTCCTTCTTTGGCTACCTGGGGGTGGGGTTGCCAGATTAGCAAATAAAAATACAGGACACTCACCTAGTTATGTTTGCATTTCAGATAAACAATGTATAATTTTGGGGCATACTTGCAGTAAATTTGTTATCTAAAATTCAAATGTAACTGGGTGTCCTGTATTTTATCTGGCAACCTTCCCTTGGCAGGGCTTTTTCAGGTTGCCACCCACTGGTCCCAAATGGCAGAGGAGAGTGAATGAATGCCCCCAGCAGTTTGAGATATTGCCCAGAAAGACCCTTTCCAGACCAGTTCTCTATTTCTTTACAGGTCGTTTTAGCTTTAAAACAAAAAGCATGTTTTCGTTTGTGCTGTTTTGCTTTCTACTCCACAATATATCCATGTTTGTTTTAACATAAAAGTAATGTGGTTCACCCACCCACCCGCCTGCCCCAGGGGGTCCCATAAAGTTGATATTGCTAGCAGATGTACTGCGTTTTTCCCATGGTTTACAGTGCTGCTGGCATGCCTACCCCTTAGCCCTACTCTGATTGTAGAAAGAATCACTCTGCTCCCCAGCTAGGAAGCTGACTACTGAAGCCCCTTCTGCGGGACCTTTTCCTCATCTTTACACCCCAGGCCTCCCCCTCTTGCCTTTCCGTTGGCTGTTCTTTGGTTTTGGTTTTGTTTTGTTTTGTTTTTGAGACAGAGTCTCGCTCTGTTGCCCAGACTGGAGTGTAGTGGCACGATCTCGGCTCACTGCAACCTCTGCTTCCTGGGTTCAAGCAATTCTTCTGCCTCAGCCTCCCAAGTAGCGGGGATTACAGGGACCTGCCACCATGCCTAGTTCATTTTTTTTTTTTATTTTTAGTAGAGACAGGGTTTCACCATTTTGCTCAGGCTGGTCTCGAACTCCTGACCTCAGGTGATCCACCCGACTTGGTCTCCCAAAGTGCTGGGATTACAGGCGTCAGCCACAGTGCCCGGCCTCCGCTGGCTCTTCTAACCTCTGTCTTCCTCCCTCTTCCCTTCTGTGCTTCTCCTTTTGCTGTCATTCTAGAATTTGTCTTTTTTCCCTCCCATCTTTCTCGCCTCTGCCTGGCCTCAGCCAAAGGCCAGCTAGGGCCCTCCTGCCCTCCTCCCTCCTCCTAGCGGGGTTTCCCAGACCCAGATCAGCACGGAAGCAGATAACCTGCTGCGGGAATGAGTGGGAGGGAGGGGAGGGCACTGATGTGGAGGGGAGGGAGTGGAGGGGGGAGGGGCCCCAGAGTCCGGAAATCAGGAGAAAGCCTGGTAGGGGGAGGGGCTACCAACTGAGCGAATGGGGGATGGAGAAGACGATAGGGCACAGCGGGGGTGCCTCGGTGCAGGGGTGCGTGGGGCAGGGTGGCAGGGAGGTGCGCTGGGGGGGAGGGGGGCTGTGCGCGGGGCGAGGGCGGGGGCCACTCACAGGAGGGTTGGTGGAACAGTTTCTCACATCCTGCCCTCCAAGGTCCGCTGGCTTTGGGTGGCCCCAGGCACAAGCTAGAAGCCCGGAGAGAAATCCAGGGTCATTTGGGGACCAGCTAATTACTAGAGAGGGAAGGCGTATCCTCCCTCAGCCCGCCCCGCAGGGCCTCCGTCCTTTGAAACGCACGAAGATGGCCAGCTCTACTTGAGGATAAAAATAATCACATTTCATAGGAAATCAGGCTGAATTGGATAGCACCCTGGGTCACAATCAAAGAAATCTGTTTCATAGACAAGTGATTGCCACTTTTGGATGGGTTTTAGTGCTCATTAAATCAATTTTTCTTCTAATCTAATTGGGTCTTTTCAGGGTTTAGTGAAGTGGAAAAGTTGTGTGTAAATTAAATTTTTGTTATCAAATTTTCTTTGAAATGCTCTAGAGGATCACACTAAATAATCACCCCACCTTCATTTTAGCCTTTTATAAATCTAATTGTATAATACACTGGGTTGACTTCAATTCAAGGCCTGCTTGCACTGTTTCTTACAGTCCAAATCTTTGCCTATCGTTCCAGGTTCATTTTCAATATATTAGACAGAAATCCCAGTCTTCTATGGTGAGGAAAGGTGGATTAATTAGCATTTAAAGACACCCTACTATGTGCCAGATACTGAACGCAGTAATTCACCTACAGTATCTCATTTGATATTTGTGACATCCCTATGAGGTGGAAATTATTGTTCACTTTCTGCAGAGGAGCAAGTCAAGGCCCAGATAGATCTGGTAACTTGTCTAACTTGTGCCACCAGCAGTCAGTGGTAGAACAGGGATTTGAACCCAGGCCATCTTAATACAAAAGAGATGAGTGTCCTTTCTGTCCTCCCACTCTGCCAAGTATGAGAGGTGGTCCTGGAAAGGGTGATGCCACAGAAGGGACAGAGTATATAGAGATCTAGTTTCCAGTTAGGGCTTTGCCCCAAATTTAGAGTGACTCAAGAGTGACCCCCCCAATATTGAGCAAACATCTCCTAAGCGCCTACTGTGTGCCAGGCACTGGACTAAGTTCTCCAGGCTCTGGACCTCTGGAAAGGAGGGGCTTGAATTAGACAAAGTCCCTTACTGCCCTGAAAGCCCAGTGGTCTCTGATAGTCCTTGCCTCTAACCCCTCTGTCTTTTAGAGAGGGATTTCCCTAGAGGGTAATGGGGCCCTGAGTGTGGGGAGACGTTACACTCCCCTCGGCCTCACCCCTTTTTTATTTGAGACAGAGTCTCTCTCTGTCACCCAGGCTGGAGTGCAGTGGGGCGATTTCAGCTCACTGCAATCTCTGCCTCCCGGGTTCAAGCGATTCTCCTGCCTCAGCCTCCCAAGTAGCTAGGACTACAGGCATGCACCCACCACACCCAGCTAATTTTTGTATTTTTAGTAGAGATGGGGTTTCACTATATTGGCCAGGCTGGTCTCGAACTCCTGACCTCAAGTGATCCACCCGCCTCGGCCTCCCAAAGTGTTGGGATAACAGGCGTGAGTCACTGCACCCAACACCCCTCCGCACCTGTTTTTTTTTTTTTTTTTCTTTTCTTTTTTTTTTTTTTTTTGAGACGGAGTCTCCCTCTTTTGCCCAGGCTGGAGTGCAGTGGCATGATCTTGGCTCACTGCAGTCTCTGCCTACTGGGTTCAAGCGATTCTCATGCCTCCGCCCCCTGAGGAGCTGGGATTACAAGTGTGTGCCACCATGCCTGGCTAATTTTTGTAATTTTAGTAGAGATGGTGTTTCACCATGTTGGCCAGGCTGGTCTCGAACTTCTGACCTCAAGTGATTCGCCTGCCATGGCCTCCCAAAGAGCTGGGATTACAGGCATGAGCCACCACACCCAGCCACACTTTTGAGTGGGTTGAGCTACAGATGCAAGGAGGGTGGCTGGGGTTCATCACCATGAACGCTCTGCGTGATTTTGTCTTGGTCTCATAAACACAAGGATCAGATGTGACCCATACTGTTCATTTAAGAAAATGAACACCCATTTCTGTAGAAACAGATCCCTGGCAAAATGTTGGCACTGAGATGCTAACATAAGAAGCGGGACACAGCCAACTTATGTCTCTCTGGACACCAGAATATGCTGTTCTCTGAGGCCAGGGGTTCCCAAGAGCAGGCTCTGCAGCTGAATGACTCTGTGGTCCCTGGCACAAGGCCTGGCTCTGGGTAGGTGCTCAGGAACTGGACACTGAGTGACTGATCAGGCCCTGCCGACAGATAACAAAGAAAGGAAGGCTAAGGTGGGAGCACTGGGCTGGGCACCTAGTTGAGGACAGAGAGGGTGCCGCAGGAGTGATGAAGACTCTCTCCCTGACCAAAGTTTAGTTAGGCTCCCCCAAAGCCTCTTCTCCACTTGGCCTTGACCTTGGCCTTCTGTGTCTGTCCTGCCCTTGCCAGGCCTGCATCACCCAGTCTTAGCAAGAATCTTGCTAAGTCAGTTTAGACACCCTTGATACCTGATCACTCTGGCCTGCAGTCAGCAAGAATCCTGTTCAGTCGGTTTAGCAAGAATCCCCCTACCCTTGCTATCTCCTCTTAATACTTTTCCATCCACTGACCCCCTCACTCTGCTCCTTGGCTACAGATCCCTGGAAGTCTTTTCTGTAATCAGAGTTGAGTCCCATCTCTCTCCTCTATTGCAATGCGGTAGTCTTAAATTAAGTTTTCCTTACCGTTTTAACGAGTGTCAGAACAATATTTTTTCTTTAACGGGGGAATGTAAAGGTGCCAAACCAGACTCGATCCAAGTCACGAGGGCCCCCAACACTGGCCCTGAGGTGCCTCTTCCTCAAGTCAGAGAGAGGAAGCAACAGAAAAAGAGACTCGTGCCCCAACCCTCACTCCAACCCTTTCTGAGCTCAGAGGGGAGAGGTCAGAGCTGCCTTCCAGTGGAAGCTAGGATGCACATACCACAGAGGAGGACCAGCCAGGGGCAGCAGCCCCAGTGAGCCCGGGCCATAGGGTCTCCAGATGCAGGCGCTGGGTGGATGGAGGGACAAGGGAGAGAGGGAGGGCTCTTTCCCCCGCCTCTTCCTTCAGGCCTTTCCTGGTCGCGAGCAGACAGTGGGTGGGGGCTGGCGTCAAGAAGGAGGCGTCTGGCTGCTGGATGGAGAGTGCCTCTCTGGTCTTTTGTTTTGGAGGGCTCTGGGAGCCAGGGTGGGTAGAGGAGCTTTGGGCTGCCCGAGGCGGACTGTGCAAGTTCCTAGTTGTCTAGGATAGGGTGTGAGGCTATCCTGGGCAGAGTCCAAAGATCTCAAGAGACAGAGGCACAACAGCTGGTCTCAATCAGCCTGCTTTTCCCAGCCCCCTCTCAGCAGCCCAGCCCCAGCCATTCCTTAATTTGGTCCCCTTCCCTCCAGCAAGCTGATTTCCACTAGCTCCCACACTCTGGGCTCTGGCTCCAGCACTTGCTTTTGCTGTGGGGATGGAGATTTGCCTCCTGCTGCTGCTCCTCCTCCTCCCCCCCTTCCTCCTCCTCCTTTTCCTTCTCCTCCTCCTTTTCCTTCTCCTCCTCATTTTCCTCCTTCCCCTCATTTCTGTTTTCCTCCTCCTCTTCCTCTTCCTCCTTTTCCCTCTTTGTCCTCCTCCTTTTCTCTTTTCCTCCTCCTTCTCCATTTCCTCCTCATCCTCCTTTTTCCTCTTCCTCCCCCTCCTTTTTTGCCTCCTCCTCTTCCTCCAAGCTGGCTGGAAAAGCCAGTGTCCTCTCTTCTTGCAGTGCTTGGCAATTCCCACTGTACCCCTTGGGAAAGTTGGTTATGACTGGAGAGTTACTTTCTTGAGCTGGGATGAGTCCCCCCAGGAGCGCCCACTCTGAGGAAGTGATGCCAGCTCTTCCCTTGGGATCTGGGGAGTCCCATTCCACTGCATTTTCTGAACCTGCACTCTGGGGGAACCGAGGCTGTTAGAGTCACTCACACCTGGGAGGGAATGAAAGCCCAAAGATGCCCCTATCTGGAGGGTTCGAGGGATGCCACTGAAGAGGGAAGAAGACCCAGAAAGGGGAGTTTGGGCGCTCTGAGAAGACTAACTTGGTGAACTGGAAATGCTCTTTCTGCCATAGCTTCTAGAACAGCGATTTGGTTACCCTGAAGTGTCTCCCCACGAGGGAAGTGGAGAAGCTGAGGCCTGCCTTGTCTTCACGCCCAGCTGAATCAGAGGGCAGCATCAAGGCAGCTCCTAGTAAATGCTCTACAGAACCCTTGCTCTTTGGGCTCGAGGAAGGCGATGTCCCAGAGAGGAATGCTTTAGAGAGACAAACAGACCCAATGGGGTTGGGTGCTCACCTAGCCTGGAGGGCCCCAGATGCAAACCGCCCATTCCTTTTGTTTCTATTTTTATTTTTGAAACAAGGTCTTATTCTGTTGCCCAGGGTGGAGTGCAGTGGCACTCGGTTCACTGCAACCACAGGCTCCCAAGCTCAAGCAATTCTCCAGCCTCAGCTTCCCGAGTAGCTGGGACCATAGGTGCGTGTCACCATGCCTGGCCACCATTCCTTTTGTTTCTATTTTTAATAGATTTACAGTCTGCTTATGTCCACATCAAGTTTAAAGCAACTTTCAACAATCCAAGAATGACAAAATAGGCCATTTTGAAGAGGGAAAGAGGACCTCCATGGGAGTCTCCGAAAAGGCAGAGTCAAAATGATTGAGGCGGCTCAGTGAACTTCATTCTCAGGAATAAAAGCAGAGGGCAGGAGCCCACAGCCTCAGAGGACAGACCAGGAACAAGGAGAACTTGAGAATGCTGTCATTCAATAACTGCTGAAGCTCCCGCAGCCTTTCCCCCAGGCTCCTCTCTCCCACCCCTTCCAGAGTTGGTAATGAAATTATTCCCAGAGACCAGAGCACTGGGAAATGCCCCCTCAAAGGCTCCTCCCTCCTCTGTTCACTGTAGTAGCCATCCTGAAGGGCAAGCAGGCAGAGCTGATGGGATTGTGCATGGGAAGACCCCTGAAGATAGCCTTTGAGGACAAACACAGCCCTGTTTTTCTGTCAGTGAACTGAGCCTTGAAACACTGACTTGGAAGCCATCTGCCCGAGTTTCAATCCCAGCTCTGGCACCCACTAGCTGTGTGATCGTGAACAAGTGACTTTATCTCCCTGAATCCCCAGTGTCCTCACCTGTGAAATGGAGTAATGATAGTACTAACTTTTTAGGGTTGTTATGAGGATTCAATGGGCTAATATTTGTGATGCTCTCAGAACATGCCTCGCGGAGACAAGAGTAAATGTTCTACAAATGTTCGTTAACTCACATACTAGAACTAAATAAAGCCAGTCTCATCTGTACTTTGTTCTTTCTCTCCCTGGCATCCAGCACTCCTGAAATGGCAGTTGTTATAGCAAAGATCAGCTGAGCTGAAGGGCCAATCCCTGAAGCAAACAAACTAAACAGGGATTCCACCCCCATCTTCTGGACTCTGCCCAGGGATGGTCCCCACGTAATACTCAGCCCTCTGGTTTCATACTTCTGGGTCCCAGCCTTAGCCCTGGTGGCAAAGATAACTTCACTTGCCTTCATCAGCTCCTTCCTTATCTCCCTATTTTGAAACCACTGTCTTTACTCAGTTGGCAGACTTCAACCCAAGTTGGCAATAGGCTTGAAGTGGAAAGAAATGATTCAAGGTGGGGAGGGTTGAATGGCCGAGTCTTTGCATCAAGTTGTTTGGAAGATGCATGCGTCACTAGAGTCTCGTTCTGGCCTGCTCAGGCAGTGGACTTCTGCTTGTTTTACTTTTTGGTCCAAGGCTAGCCTAAAAGCCAAATTCTGAAATCGGAGGTGATCTTCTCTAGAGTACCTCCTGTCTGTGCCTCTTATTTTGCATCCTGATGCCACCCCAGGCTTGTCACCCTGACTTCCAACATGAGCCTGCCCTCTCTGGGCACCAAAGCCTCCTTGACTTCCATCAGAATACACCTTCCTGACTTACATGTTCTCTCACCAGGTGACAACCACTAGGTGTCCTGAATCGTAGATGAGGTCACAATAACAACTCATGTCATGAGTATGAATGAGAAAATGCATATAAAGTGATGAGCAAGCAGGAAGCTCTAGCACCAGGGATACAAACAGCTCTGCTGTGGGAGCCCCAGGGAAGGGTAGAACCTGGAGGAAGGCCAGGAATCAGAGAGGTGGAGTGAACCTTGGCAGTAGAGGTGCAGAGATGGCATTGCAGGAGGTGGTCACAGGGAAGGACAGCAGTCTAGGGGCAGATTGGCAGCAATAATGTGAAAAGCAGCCTGAGGAAGCACAGGTGGACAGCGCCATGGCCTGGAATAGCCGGTGGCAACAGGGAAGTCAGAGACCCAAGGGGGATATGAGTCCTGCAGAGCATCCCCTGGGGATGTCCCAAGTTACTGAGGATGAAATCATGAAACCATACCTGAGGTTCTGCAGTTCTGCAGGTGGGAAGGAGACTTTTGAGCTAGCACATGCCCAGTCTAACTGTTCATGTGACCTCAGAGGCTGAGGGACTGGGGACGCTTGGCCTCGTGGGCATAGCATGTGATCTCTGCTTCCAAATTCCCTTTATAATCTCCCATCAGATTCCAGCATCTCATGCTGGGAGACAGGCAGGGTTCTCAGCAGCAGAAGAGAAGACAGACTTGGAGGAAAAAAGTGGCTTTGCCCAGGTCCAAGCTGACCTGTGGCAGAGCTGGGACTCAAACCTGGGTCTGGGGAACTTAAAAGCCCATGCTCTGTCCATTGGGCCTCATTGTCACCCCAATCTGAAGATCCTCCATGGCTCCCACTGCCCTCAGGGTAGAATTCAATCTCCTCAGCTCAGTGGCCAAGGCCTTCTTCCCTAACATTACCCATCTCTTCTTGTCCACATTCTCTCCATCCATCAAAGTCCAGCACAAAAGTCATCTTGTCTACCAAGACCTCATCACCTCAAATTCATCTTGGAGACTCCCATAACATTTTAGGGGAGCTTCTACTTTCAAAGCCTCACACTGACCTTTTTCTTTCTCAACAACTCTTCTGTCTTAGGTCACCCATCCCCAAGGGTAGGAGCTTGCTTTTTATAAATGTTTACATCCGGGACAGGTCCTGTCCAGGACAGAGCCCAGCAAAGAGTGGGCTCAACACAAGTTTGCAGAGTTGATGCATTAACTCCAAAGTCCAAAGTTCAAAGTCTCATCTGGAAATGAGTTCCTTCCACCTATGAGCCTGTAAAATAAAAAACAAGTTATTTACTTCCAAGATGCAATGGGGGGATAGGCATTGAGTAAACATTTTCATTCCAAAAGGGAGAAATCGGGCAAAATAAAGGGCTACAGGCCCCATGCAAGTTTGAAACCCAGCAGGGCAGTCTTTAAATGTCAAAGCTCCAAAATAATCTCTTTCAACTCCATGTCCCACATCCAGGCCACACTGACACAAGGGGTGGGCTCCCAAGGCCTTGGGCAGCTCTGCCCCTGTAGCTTTTGCTGGGTTTGGCCCACTCACAGTTGTTGAGTGTCTGTGGCTTTTCCAGGTGCAGGGTGCGAGCTGTTGGTGGATCTACCATTCTGAGGTTTGGAGGACTGGGGCCCCCTTCCCACAGCCCCACTAGGCAGTGCCCCCAGTGGAGACTACATGGGGGCTCCAACCCCACGTTTCCCCTCTGCACTGTCCTAGCAAAGGTTTTTCATGAGGGCTCTGCCCCTGTAGCAGGCTCTGCCTGAGCACCCAGACTTTCCTATACATCTTCTGAAATCTAGTCAGAGGCTGCTAAGCCTCCTTCACTCTTGCACTCTGCACACCTATAGGCTTAATGCCACATAGAAGCTGCCAAGGCTTACAGCTTACACTTTCTGAAGCAGCATCCTGAGCTGTATCTGGAGACCTTTGAGCCAAGGCTGGAGCTAGAGTGGCCAGGATGCAAGAAGCAGTGTCCAGAGGCTGTGCAGGGCAGCAGGGCCCTAGCCCTGGCCCATGAAACCATTTGGTCCTCCTTGGCCTCAGAGCCTGTGTTGGGAGGGGTTGCCTCTTAGATCTCTGAAATGCTTTTTTAGTTATGCAAATATCTCTAGCAAGTGGTTACCCCACAGGCTGCTTGAATTCATCCCCTGAAATTGGGCTTTTCTTTTCTACCACATAGTGAGGGTGCAAATTTTCCAAACTCTTACACTCTGCTTCCCATTTAAATAAAAGTTCCAACATTAAGTCATTCCTTTCCTCCCACACCTGAGCATAGATTGTTAGAAGCAGCCTGGTACCTCTTAAATGTTTTGCTGCTTAGAAATTTCTTCTGCCAGATACCCTAAATCATCAATCTGAAGTTCAAACATCCCTAGGTCATGGACACAATACAGTCAAGTTCTTTGTTAAGGCATAACACAGGTGACCTTTGTTCCAGTTCCCAATAAGTTCCTCATTTCAATCTGAGACCTCAGCAGCCTGGACTTCACCATCTACATCACAAACAGCATTTGGGTCGCAACCATTTAACTAGTGTCTAAGAAGTTCCAAACTTTCCCTCATCTTCCTGTCTTCTTTGGAGGCCTTCAAACTCTTCCAACTTCTGCCCATTACCCAGTTCCAAAGCCGCTTCCACATTTTCAGGTATCTTTATAGCAATGCCGCACTTCTTTGGTATCAATTTTCTGTATTAGGCCAACCTTGGATTGCTATAAATACCTGAGACTGAATCATTTATAGTGAAAAGAAGTCTGATTGGCTTGCAGTTCTGTGGGCTGTACAGGAAAGCATAGTGCTGGCATCTGCTTCTGGGAGGGTCTCAGGAAACTTACAATCATGGCAGAAGGCAAAGAGGGAATAGGCATCTCACATGGCAGGAGTGGGAGCAACAGAGAGAGTGGAGAAGGAGGTGCCACACACTTTTAAACAACCTGATCACTTGAGAACTCACTGACTATCATGAGGACAGCACTAAACCATGAGGGATCTGCCCCGTGACCCAAACATCTCCCCCCAGGCCCCATCTCCAACATTGGGGATTACATTTCAACATCAGATTTGGCAGAGACATATATTCAAACATTATCAGTGATTATGGTTCAGGAACTTTGCTAGTGAGACCCAGTGGATCTGGCTAGAGCCCTGGGTAGGCCAGTTAGCTTGGTTCACTTCAGTGGTCACAGACTGAGTCAGATCCTGAGCCCTGGCTGAGTCCAAAGCCCAGCCAGGCATGTCACAAACCTATGCTGCCCCCTCAGGGACCTTGCACTGCATAAGGATGCCACATAGAAGTTGCCAAGGCTTACAGCTTACACTTTCTGAAGCAGCAACCTGAGCTGTAACCTGAGCAGCAACCTGAGCCTTGCACTGCATAAGGATGCATGGCGATAGCACCACTGGGGCTCACCAAGGTTCTAGTCGATTTCACTCAACCCTTCATTTGGTGGTCTTTAGGCACTCTCTCAACCTTCTGTCCTCTTCAGGAGCCTGATCTCTTTACTTCTCAGCCATCTTATGCCCCTCTCCTTGCCATCTCCACTCTAGCCATATGCCATTCTTTCAGTCCCTCTTACCATGTCTCCTCTAGCAACAGGGTCTTTGTTCTTTTCCCTTCACCCAGAATACCCACCCTTCCTTCCTCTTTTTGCTCTGTGAACTCCTCTTCCTTTCAGTCTTGCCTCAAATGTCATTTGGTCTAGAAGCTTTCCTTGATTTCCTGGCAAGGTTGACTTCCCCTATTAGTTCTGTTACTGCCTTTGTCACAGGTCCCATCATCTACCTTTCAACACTTCCCCAGTCACGGAAAGGACCACAGCAACTAGCTCATGGCTGCCTCTCCCCAACACGTCTGCCATTACCATAAGTCATATCAAGGTTCCTGTCAATGACCCATCTAATGTCCTTCTTCTTCAAGTCCAAAGCTCCTCAGCTCAAGGCCCTTTCTCCTCCACTCCTCCACTCCTCCTCTCCTCCTCAGCCTCCCACAACCAAAGTAGCATCTTGGGCCTTGCCACTGCTTGGGATCGCTGTCCTTTGACATACTGAACTCCAGCCCCCCATTCTCTGAACACACTCTCCTGTGCTTCTCTCCTTCACTCTTACTGCACCTGACTTTTGACTTCACCGAAACGTCCTGTCCCTTGCCCTATGCTTTTCCTCTCCCTTTCTCAGTATCCCTTGGTTTCCCTTCCCTCTCTACTTGGCTCAAACTATATAACCCATCACTCCAACCTCCCTTTTACTAGCACATTTAACTCTTCTGTTCCTTCGTGCTTCCACTCTATGTATCCTGCCAATGTCCATCCCCAAGTAAAGCATGCTCCCATCCCAGGGTCATTGCATATATCATTCCCACTAACAGGAATGCTCTTTCTTCAGATGCCAACATGGCTCATTCCTTCACTTCATTTAGTCCTCTGGTCAGATGTCCCCTTTTCAGAGAGGCCTTCCCGGATCTCGTTATTTAAACAGTGCCTCTGTCACTCTTTATTTCCTATTCTGTATTATTACCTCTTCAGAGTATTTTCCTGACATTATATTGTGTATCTATTTGTTTATTTTTGTCCACTGCTATATCTCAGGGCCTAGAACACTACCTGGAGCTTAATAGGCATTCATAACTATTTGTTGAGTAAATAAGTAAACCCCAGGACATTTGAACCATCTGTCTTCTGTACAGGAGAATATATCCCAACCCTGTGGGTTGGGATCACTCCAAATTGTTGGTGTCCAACCTCAGCAGGCCTCTTGGTGCTGCTTGGCAATCCTTTTCCCTGTCTTGAGTCAGCTATATTTTCCATTGCCCTTGTGGGAGATTCCAGACCTTTATCCTTGTCCTCAAATCCCTACCCCGCTTGCATTTCATGACCGGTGGACCTTCGGGTTGTTTCTGACTTTGCATTGTTACAAACAGGGGCCATGAAAATCCATGCACATGAAGTATTGATCTGGGATCCACATCTAGAAGTAGAAAAGCGCACAATTTTATCATGTCAGTAGATTCTGCCAAACTGCCCTCCAAGAAAAGCTGTAGCAGTTCACAGTTCTACCAGTAAAATAGCTGTTTCCATAACGTTATCAACACTGGATAACATCAATGGTTTAAGGTTTTACGAATTTTATGGGTGAAAATTGGTCTCTTGCTGCTTTGTGTTTACCTGCTGGCTGGTAAAGGTTGACTATGCTTCCTTATGTTTTATTTGCCTTTTATTTTTTTCTTCATCTTTGAGTATCCGTTCCTTTCATTAGCCCATGTTCTCATTGGGTTGTTTGTTTGTTTTTTTTCTTATTAACTTAAAAATGAGATCTTTATATATTTTGTGCATTCTTCCATTATCTATTTGACAAATATTTTCTCCCTTTTAGCTTTGTTTTTAATTTTAGAGACTGAAATTTTTTTGTGTGTAGCCAAAAACCTATCAAGATACTCTTATAATTTCTAGGACTTGTGACTTACTTAACAAGGAAATACTGTCCTATATATTCTTAGAGAGTTTCATATACTTTTTTTGTGAGTGTGCATGTGTTTAGCTCATTAATCCATCTGGGAATTGTATTTGAATATGACAAGAGGTACAGATTCAAGAATATTGCGCCCTAACCCTCCCACCTCCAATTTGACAACTAATTGTCCCGACACCATTTATTGACGGGTATACGTTTTCTTCCTTGATTTTCAATGCCTTATGTAGTGTATATTATAGTCTCACCTATACATGGGGTTGTACTGGACTCTTTTGTTCCATTGATCTACGTTGCGGTGCCAACATTACAGTGCCTTAATTACTATAGCTTGTGCTGTGCTTTGATAGCTGGTAGTGGAAGACTTCCTGCCCATTTTTCAAACACTTCTCTGCCATATTGCATATTTCCTTCTCTAAGATGATCTCAAGATCAGCTCATCAAGTCCTATACAAATTCCTGTTATGATTCAAATTGAGATTGCGTTAGACATTTGGATTAATCTGGGGAAAATGTCTGAGTTTTTAAAAACATCCTGGAATATACCTTGTCTTTTCATTGATCCAGGTATTGTATGCCCTTATGTAAAGTTGTCTACCCCTATCCTCATCCACAGTGGTCTGATTTGAGCCTGACCACTCCACCAAAGGAGGTCTTGCTAGAGTCATTAATGACCTTTGTGGTGCTCGCTACTGAGAAGTGGCAGGTTGAGGGGATGTCTCTGTCCACTCCCCTTGAAACTGGGCAGGGTTTTATGAGTATTTTGACCAATGGCAGATGGTGAAAGTGAACTTTCCATGTATTTAGGTCTTCTTTAATTTCTATATGCAATGTTTTGTAGCTTTCTGTATACAAGTATTTCACTTCCTGGGTTAAATTTATTGATAAATATTTTATTCTTTTACGTACTACTGTAAATGGAATTGTTTTCTTCATTTCCTTTTGGATTTGTCATTGCTGATGTACAGAAACATGGTATATTAGTTTGGACTGCTGTTACACATTACCACAGATGTAGCTTGAGCAATGACCGTTTATGTCTCACAGTTCTGGAGACTGAGGAGTACAAGATCAAGGTGCTGGCAGATCAGGTGTCTGGTGAGAACACTCTTCCTGGTTTGCAGATGGCCATCTTCTTGCTATGTCCTGATATGACAGGTGGAAAGTGAGGGAGGGAGAGGGTAGAGAGAAAGGGGGCTCTTGGGTCTCTTCTTATAAGTGCACAAATCCCACCAGGAGGGCTGGACCCTCATGACCTCTAATCACCTCCCAAACTTCCCCATCTTCAAATACCATCACATTGGGGATTAGGGTTTCAACATATGAATTTGGAGGCACACGAGCATTCTGTCTATAGCACATGGGACCCTTTCTCTCAGTCTTCAGTTGCCATACAAGCAGGTCGACTGCCTGGAAACCTCCAGACTGTGAGAAAGCTCAGAGTAGCCCCTGCAGAGAGGTGGCATGGAGAGGCCCTGAGACCACAGGAAGAGAGAGAAAGAGAAGGCCAGCCAGCCCCCAGGCCAGCCCCCAGCTCCCCGCCACCCAATGTTCTAGCTTCTAGCCCCTCTCTGACTGCAACAATAGGAGAGACCCTGAGCCAGATTCCTTGCCAACCCCAAATTCCTAACTCACAGAAACCATGAGAGATGATAGGATAATACCATGATTTTTATTGCTTTAAGCCACTAAGGTTTTTTTGTTTTTGTTTTTGTTTTTGTTTTTTTACATGGCAATAGATAACCAGAACAGCCTTCTACTTCCCAAATCTAAAGGGCCATTTTGAGGGCAATGACTTCTCTGTGGTAGTCGACTTAGCAGAACTGTTCCCTCATTGAACCTCTCCTTTTCTTTGACTTCCTTGACAATTGTTCCTAGTTCTTCTCCTACATCTGTGCCTACTTTTTCTTAGACTTTTTCCTACACTTCTTTTATTCTCCCTTCCCCTTAAATATTGAAATCCTGGCCTCAGCCTTCTTCTCTTCTGATGAGTTACACTCAACTCTCACCCATATCCAAGTCGGTGCCAGCCCAGGCCTCTTTCCTGAGCTCTAGACTCATAAAACCAATTGCCAGCCGGGCACGGTGGCTCATACCTGTAATCCTAGCACTTTGGGAGGCCGAGGTGGGCGGATCACAAGGTCAGGAGATCAAGACCATCCTGGCCAACATGGTGAAACTCTGTCTCTACTAAAATACAAAAAATTAACCAGGCGTGGTGGTGCCTGACTATAGTCCCAGCTGCTCAGGAGGCTGAGGCAAGAGAATCGTTTGAACCCAGGAGGCAGAGATTGCAGTGAGCCAAGATCGTGCCACTGCACTCCAGACTGGCGACAGAGCGAGACTCCGTCAACAAACAAACACACAAACAAAAAACAACAACCAAACAAACAAACAAAAAATCCAATTGCCTACTGACCTTCCCTACTTTCCTTACCTGGATGTCTCTTACTCCACATGTGCAAAATGGATCTCTTCATTTCCCCCATGCTGCAACATGTCCCTGTCCACCCAGTTACCTAAGCCAGAATTCTGAGGGTCATTGCAGACCTCTCCCTCCCCCTTGCCTTGACACCATGTCTTGTCAAGTCTACCTCCTACATGTATCTAAAGATCATCACTTCCTCTGCTTTCTGCCCTGGACTATTACCATAGATCCTAAATGATTAGTCTGCTTTCACTCTCTTCCCCTCCAAGCTACCCTCCACACTATGGCCAGTGGTTAAGAGCACCAGCTTTGGGGCTAGGTAGATCTGTTTTTCTGTCCCATCTCTGCCATTCATTGGCTCTGTGACCTTGGGCAAGACATTCACTTTTCTGAGTCTCAGTTTCTTCATCTTTAAAATGGAAGTAATAATAATAATTTTACCTGCTTGGAAGGTTGATGCCAGGATTCAATAAGAATGCATATTCAGAATTTTGCACAGTACCTGGAACACAGCAAATGCTTAATAAATGATTGCAGAATGTTTGAGAAGGGGGCTTAGATGAGAATATGGATGGCTCTAGCAGCTTCCTTTCTTTGCTGAAAATAACAGTTCTGAACTCATGGACTACACCAGATGTGGCTTGGCTGTCGAGTCTGAATAGGCAAGACTGTGCATTTGTCCAGATTAAGGGAGAGCACGGATATTGCAGAGGACATCTGAGTTGTACTCCTGAGGTAACAGTGGCAGCTAGGGCCTGGAAAAACTGACAGGTCCTCGGAAGCTGACGTAACTGGCCCAACTGGAGCCAGCACATCTGGAACCCGACAGCAGAGGGCAGCAGAGGTTGGTGTGATTGCAGTTTCCTGGGTTGGAGTTGGGGTTGAGGAAGAGAAACCTAAAGGAAAAACTTGGGATCCAAATGGGGATTTGACTGGGGGAGCTGTCCAGAGGATAGCAGTGCTCTTGAGCATCCTTTCCCTTAGGGCCTGGGATGAAGATGGTTAAGGAAGTAAGGCTGCTTGGGAGGAAAAGAGGGGGCTAAAATTTAGAGGTGGGAGCTGAATGAGTTGGAACTTTTACAAAATATACTAAGAAAAATGAGTCTATCCTAGTCTTGTCTATTTGGGCCTTTGCTCATTTCTAGGAATCCCAATGGTCCTTCTATGGGCAGAGTTATCAACTGGGGACCCCAGAGGGTGGAGATGCTTTTATGTGTGATAGATGATGAGTTTGTAGTACAGGTAGGGGCCACACCCCTAAGGCATGACTGAAAGAAGCTTCAGGTTCATGAGGAAACCAAGGCCCAGAGAGAAGAAGTGACTTGCCTAAGGTCATATAGTTAGGATTAAGAGTGAAAGCCAATACTTACTGAAACCTTCTAGCTATTGCTGAACACATTCCATGCATTACCTCACTTAATCCTCACAATAACCTCACGAGGCAGAATCAGGTGTTGCATCATCACATTTTACAGAGGAAGAAACTGAAGTTCAGAAAGGCTAAGCCAGTTGCCCAAGGCCAAACAGCCAGTCAGTGTTGCACCAGGATGCAAATCCAGGCAGACCAATTCCAGGGTCTATGAACGTAACCTCCACATTCTGCTACTTGCCTAGGTCAAAGGTTAGGTTTCTGGACTCCCAAATCAAGGCTCTTACCAGTATAGACAATTATTCTATATTGTCTTGGATGGGAACCCAGTTTCAATAAGTCAAGTCCTGGTCTCAAAATAAGTACACTAGAAAGGCAGTTTGCCACTTTAAATGGAGCCTCAGTTAATCCTTTTGTGAGGTAAATACTGCCATTTTTCTTCTCCTATCTATAATTTACCTGCATTGTGATGTTTCTACACTGTGTGAACTGTCCAGGGGACATATGGTTGGCATGCTTCCCACAAAGCATCACTGCTGATACAGGTTCTGCTTTAAAGGGCTTCTTTCCCAGTCAGCTCTGGATTTCTCCTGGGCTGCCTTCCTACACCACATTGTTGCTGTAGTCCAGGGACGGTGAAAGAAAGTCAGTTAAAGTGATTTTTTTTTAAATCTCTATTTTGTTTTCCTTGTACTATTGTTTGTTGTTGAGCAAGCAACCACTCTTATTCAGTGTCTGTCTGCATAGAGGCATTCATTCATTCATTCATTCATTCATTCATTCGTAAAACACTTGCTGGGCGCCTGCTATGCACCAAGCACTTTGCTAGGTCCTACGAGTACAGTGATGAACAAGGAGAGCATGGTCCCTGTCCTCATGGAATTTTGAGTCTAGAAAGGAAGTATGTCAAATCATCCCTCTCAGGTGCCCCTAACTGAATTGGAAACCGTCCATCTTCTCCATCACCCCTGCCTTAGCTTGAGCTCTTATCATGTCCCTTCCTTGGATTACTGCAGCTGGTCTGCCAGTCTGTTTCTCTCAACCCCCACCACAGCCTGCACACAGCAGACAGCAGCAGACAGACTCCACCTTTGAAAACATCCCTTCAAACATGTCACATCCTTCCCCTGCTCAACCTGCTCAAAATCCTTCAATGACTCCCCATTTCCTGTCAAATGACATCCACATTCCTTCACCATCTGGCCCGATTCAAGCAAGTTCATGAGCCCATCCTGCCCTATCCTCTTCTCTATAACCTCATTTCCTACCTGGCCATCTGCTTCAGTAGGTTTTCTTACTGTCCCCATACACTTCCAGCTCATTCTTCACCTGTAGTTCCATCTCCTCATATCCTACCCATCCTACGGAAGCTCCAACTGGGGTACCACCTTCTGTAGGAAGCTTCCCCAAGGACTCCCTCCTTCCTCCGCTCTCCCTTCTCTGTGATCCTGGGCCCAAGGCCTGAGCTGGTGCAAGGATTAAATGACATGCCATTATGGGCAAATACTTTGTATTGCATCGTGGGAGACTTCATATCTGTTCTCATAGCTACCATTTATTGAGCGCGCGTTCTCTGCTAGACAGTGGAGCTCAGTGGCTTAAAGACACCATCTCGTTGAGTCCTCATGACAGTCTATGAAATAGACAATATTGATTAAGCCCATCATTCAGATGAGGAAATTGGCTTAGAGAAGTTGGGTATCTAGCCCATGATCACACTTATAGATAGGTCCATCTGGGGATCCTGTGCTCCTTCCGAAGGTGGTCCACTGGACTGAACTGGTTTGAATTCCAACTGTGCCTCTTTTTAGAAACCTGTAGTGCAACTTTGTGTGACCCTTCAGGTCTTTAACTCTTGATTTAAAACTTTCTGTTAATATTTTCCCTGGTCCTAATTCTCTGTTTTTATTTTGTCATTATTTTTTCATTGTCATTAATCACCTCAAAGTCTTTGGGAAACAAGGTGGGGTAATTAAATTAAATGCATGAAAATAAAATTGCTTCTCTTGTCTCCACTCATAGTGCCCAAGAAAGAAGTGGGAACTGGTGTTAGGCGAGCATCATCTAACCTTGTGCTCTGCAAGGCCTTGAGGAAAAGGCAATCCAAATCAGAAGCCAAAGGTCAGTTCTTTCTGCGAAATAAGAGTCCATGCCAGGTTCCCTATCAACATGCCTGACTGTGGCATGGACTCTTATTTCCTTGCATAGTTTTATTTTTATTTTTAAGGAGCCATCAGGTGGTAATGGATGATTCATGCTTTACTTACTCTTCTTGTTTATTTCCCTTCCTTGACCTTCAGAGCTTTTTCCCCTTAATGTTTGTTCCGGGTTTTGACAAAGCACCGAGATACTTGACTTGAGTTGGTAACTTTTTTTCTAATGTCTTCTTAGGAAAAAAAAATAAAAGGAAGTGACAGTATTCCAAAACCATCTTTTATTTCATCAGTGGATGGATTGCACCTGCTGCTCTCCGATTGTTTCCTTTTACAGTAAAACCTCATTAGAAGACACTCCATGAGTACCAAATGGGTATAGCTTGGGCCCTATCTGTCTTGACTTTGTCCACTCTCAACAAAGTCATAAATGAACTGACTAAATGGGCTCTGTGCACTGAGTTTCTATACTTCAAGGCAGTAAACGGTATTATTTCCTTGGCAGGACGCTTTGCATACGAATGATTGATGCTGGGGATTCTTTTCATTTCATTAAGGCAAGTCTCCTAAGACCTCGATTAAGCTACAGTTTGTTAGCTTACTTGGAGCTACTGTGAATTATTCAAAACAATAAGCTTCATTTCTTTACAAGTAACCTACAATACAATGGTTCACTAATTTGAAAGGCTACCTCCAATTAGTTTGAGTAAGTGAGGTTGGACTGCATTCAATAGCAATTTATTGATTTCTTTCATCATACAAATCACTCTCCCTAGGCAAGAATTCTTTTTAATAGTCCCAGTACTCCATGAAGACTGGAACGGTGGCATCTCCCTCAGAGACAAAGATCTGGTGCCCATTCACTCACCTGTCTCTGAGTTGGAATCTTAGTAGTAGAGGTCACTTGCACTGATACATCCACACGCTTGAAATCTTGTTCTTAGTGGCTAAAATTCATGGTCAGTATATGGCTGGGATGGAGGACTGGTTCTGTGTGATGCTGGCCAAGTCGCTTTACCTCTACAGGTTGGAGTTTCTTCACTCTGCAATTATATACTCAGTTTGTGAACGATATTAAGGGCAGTCCATTACCAAGGTTTAGGCTCATTCTTTGAACAGGGTTAGGGAACATTCTAGGCTAGGGTTAGTGCTCAGTCAGTGGCCAGGGTTAGAGCTTGCTTTGTGGATGAAGAGCTAAGTGAAGGGGACTTTATTTTCTAATCCTATCTGCCTGCTTATATGTAGCGCTATGCTCTACCCCACTGAGCTGAGGACATAAGACACCAGCAGCAACTAGGCAAGACTGGGATTATAGGACAGGGACACTTAGGAAGATAGGGAAAGATACTGGAAAATTTATATTCCCTGTCTAGTACCTCAACATTTTCTGTAAAGATGACAAGAGGGAGAGGCTCACTTGCACAGTCACTGATGTTTCAAGGAATCATCAGATTCCAAATAATTATTTGAAATGGGTGCCTTTCCTTGCTGTGAATTTCTTTCTCAGGGACTCTGGCCATGGGGTGCTGCTGGGATCTGTTCCAGTCAAGTTATCTATTCTCTATGTCTCCTATGGGTGTGGAAGAAAGGAGATGGGCTGGGCCACCTTGGCCATGTTTGAGTTAACAAATGACAATAGAATTCCTGCTTAGAATGCTAGGGAAATGGGTTTCTCTGATCCCCTGGGAGGAATTGTAATCACCAAGTTTTGAAAAGGCTAGGGAATCTGTAACTGAAGGCTGCTTTTCATTTGAGACAGGAAGAGACAGACACGGAGGGTGAGACTGATAAGTGAAAGGGCGTGAAGCACCATTTCCCCCCTCAGGATGCTGGGGCTGGGCTGGAGAAGATGCAACAGGAGGTGGTGGTGGTGATGGGGGAATCCACTGTGCCTGACCTACATGCTCACAACCACCCTATAGGCTCATTACCATATTATTTCCACAGATGAGGAAACTGAGGTACAGAAAGAAACAGAGGTCACCCTGCTAGCGAGTGCAGTGCTGTAATTTGAACTTCAGAACCTCTGAGAGTTATGGTTCTTGGAAATACCAAGTCAATTTGGAATGGCAGGAAGTCAAGGAGAAGAGGTGGAGGAGGTTATCGTATCATGGTACCTCAAGTGCCCGGAGGTGACCTCAGTGCCAAGAGGTAGCACAGTGTAGTGGTTAAGAGCATACACTAGGAACCCAACGGTCTAAGCCGACAGACTTGGTTCAAATCCTAGATCTCCCACTTTCTGGCTGTGTGACCTCAGGCAAGTTACTTGACCTCTCTGTGCCTCAACTTCCTCATCTGTGAAATAGGGACATAGGGATAATAATAGTACCTACTTCATGGGATTGTTATGAGGGTTGAATGAATCAATGAGGGAGAGTGTTCAGACAACACCTGACACCTAGCGAAAGCTACCTGGCTGTTTAGCATCTAGTGTAGTAATGAATTGCCCACATGCTGGGTCTGTGGTTGGCTGGGGGCTCTTTGAGCCTCAGCTTCTCCCTACAACCTGCTTTAGAGTTGACATGAGACATAAATGAGGCAAGGTACATCGAGAAGAGCACACGATGAGCTGTTTAGCATTACTACATCAGCCCCTTATAACCTGAAGGTAGAGTCTACATTGGTATAGCATCTGTGAGTTCAAATGTTGCATTAAATGAGTGGGTCAGTGGCAAGGGATGAAGAAAACCTTTTGATCTGCAAGGAATTCTGTTTTCTTTCAAAAATTTTTAAGAGACGGGGTCTTGCTCTGTTGTCCAGGCTGGAGTATTGGGCTCAAGCCATCCTCTCACCTCAGCCTGTTGAGTAGATGAGACTACAGGCACACGCCACCACACCTGGCCAATTTTAATTTTTTTTTTTTTTTTGTAATATTGGAGTCTTGCTACGTTGTTTAGGCTGGTCTTGAACTCCTAGTCTCAAGTGATCCTCCCACTTCAACTTCCCAAAGTGCTGAGATTATAGATGTGAGCCACCGCGCCTGGCTGGAATTCTGTGTTCAATCTAAGTGACTTTGGATCCTGCTGACACACAGTGAAGAGGGAAAGGGCCATGGCTTCAGATACCACTGGGCCCAGATCCACAGCCTCAAGAATCCACACCCTGCAAGGTGGTAGAGCCAATGGGTAAGAACTCAGTCTTCAGAGCCAGACCTGTCTAGGTTCAAATCCCAGCTCTATCACATATTGTGTGACCTTGGGCAAGTCACTTTACCTCTCTCAGCCTCAGTTCCCTCATCTGGAAAATGGGGGTAATATTTGTGCCTTCCTCATAGTGGTGTTGTAAAGATTAACTCCATGAACACATGTGGAAAGCTAAGAGCAGCGCCAGGCACGTAGTATAATATTTGTTGATTTATTTCCAGAGAAACCAGGGAGATGAGTGAGAAATGAAGGAAGACTGTGGCGCTCCTCTCCACCCTCTCCCCTTCCCCACCGGCTGGAAGATGCTCCTGTCCAAATGGGAAATTGAAGCCAAAATAGCACAATAAAGGAAAGGAAGCGCTCCAGGAGCAGATGGGCTCCCACTCGCCGTCCTGAGGAATGTGCTGACTATTCAGGAACAGGCCTTTGGCAGTCACTTAACACAATCACGAAGCAAAGGGAAATGATCGAGTCTGTCACCAGGGTCAGTGCCAATTTGTTTAAGAACGTGGTGAGGCTGAAAAGGAGGATGTGGGGAATGGGAGGCCCTGAACATTCCTGGAGCCAGTTTGCAAAACCTCCTGGGCAGCAATCCCAGGTGCGTGTGACTGGAGACCTGCCCTCCCCATATGCCCTCCAAAGTTCCCCAGTAGGCAGCCTTGGCCATGATGGGGGTGCTGGTGGCCTACGTGGGCTGGGTCAAGTTGGGGCCCACATGCTTCCTTTATTCTTTTCTGCCAACTTGTACTGAGTGCTCACTCTGTGCCAGACACTGGGCTGGGAGCCGTGGGGTATGTGGGGGAGAATGATACAGGTAAGGTCTTTGCCCTGGAAGAAGTCCTAGAGGATCAGAGCTGTGTCACCTCCACATGGGGAAAACATCTAAGAAAGGCTGAGGGGTCAGGGACTGAACAACTACCCCTTCCCAGGGGTTTTACCTGGAAAAAAAGAGAATATCTGGAAAGGATAATGTTTAACATGGAGTAACTTCTAATGATGGAATTAGTGGGGGTGTTATTTCCTGGTGGGTGGAGGGGCCATGGCAGACTGTAAACTTATTAAAAGAAAAGCTTCTGCTTCTGTGATTTCCTTGACCAGTAGCTAGCATGACTGTACACCTAAACAGACTTTTAGGCAGAGCATTTAGAGTGGATCCTACCAGCTTTGACTGAGTGCCTACTATATGCCAGGGACAATACCAGGTGCTCTCCTATGCTTTATATCACAGAAAATCTATCTGAGGTGGATTAATGTAAATATTGAATGACTGGACAGGAATCACAGGAAGGCCCTAGGGTAGAATGTAACCTAGTAGTTCTCAAAGTGTGGTCCCTGGACCAGCAACATCCGCATCACCTGGGTGCTTGTTAGAAATGCAAATTCTCAGTTCCATCCCATATACACAGTCAGAAACTCTAGGGGTGGGCCCAGCAATCTATTCTTACAAACCCTCCAGGTGATGCTGGTGCACACTCAAGTTGGAGGCCCACCTCTCTAACCCAGCAGTCTTTAAAAGGGGCTCTGGGCTACCATGGAGGTTCTAGGGGAGCCTCTGGGGAGAAGAATAGTCTGAGAGCAACTCTATTTTCATCTGCCACCTTACATGTTGAGCTGCCCTGTTAGATTTTGTTTTAAAAATGTGTTCCAAACTGCAAAAGTTTGAAAACCATGATTCCGGTAGAACCAACTGCCCTCCCCACTTGACACATCTTGCCTCATCATTTGTGCAGATGGAGAACACTAAAGCCCAGGGAGAGGAGGGCTCTGGCCGGCGGGATGGGACTAGCACTCCGGCCTCCTAACTTCCAGCCCGGGGTGCTTTGTGGCATCTCAGGCTGCCCCTTCATGAGAGAAGAAACAGGAAGGCAAGCCTTTGAGCTCTCTTTGAGTAAGATCCTGGGGCTGTCTGCTTCTCTTTTTAGTTATGCCCGGAAAGGCCAGAGGCTTCTGGGGTTCTTGGAGGAAGCCTTTCCGGTTCCTCTCTCCTGTGGCCCAGGGCTTGTAGCCCCAGATCTACCTCGCAGCCAACCTGGACTCTCCTCCTGACCACACTCATCTCAAGGTAGAATATCATGGGAAGTCTGCCTGCATGTCCAGACTCACCCCCCCATTCCTTAGCCAGGACTCTCAGGCCCACCTGATGTCTGAGGCTCTGAATATGTGCATTTCCCTGGCCTCTATTTCCTGCCCATCCCCAATCCGGACAATGTTCTGTCATTGCCCTCACACTGTGAAGGGGTGGGGATCACTGTGAGCCTCTCCTGGGGGGTCATTGCTTACTGTACTATATGTCTCTCCCTCCCCAGCCTCCAGCACTGCCAGGTCTATTTCCCCAGTGGGCAGCTCACAGGACTTGGCAAGCGAGCAGCAGAAATATCAGTGGGGTTGGGGTCTGCCCTACCTGCTGCTGGTTCTGTCCAAGGCTCAAAGATCCAGCTGGTAGGACTTCCCCACTGCTGCCTGGGCCTTTTCTGATATCAGGTATTGCCTTTGACTTCATACTTAAGCCTCTGCCAATCTCAATGGCTGTCTTCCCCCAGGACAAGAGCACCGGCTCCAGTCATCTCCACAATAAAGGGGAGAATGCAATAGCTCCTCCAGGTGCCAACTGAGGACACTGCTGATGCTGGGGTTGCAGTCTCAAGCTGCTGAGCCTACGTGAACAAAGTCAAGGCAACTGCGGCATGGTATGTGAGTCAGCTGCTTGACTCTTTGTGTGTGTGTGTGTGTGTGTGTGTGTGTGTGTGTGTGTGTGTGGTGAGGGAGGTGGATTCTGGATGAGTGAGAGACTAAAAAGAAATTGGAAACACGACTGCTAAAAGACTAACATTTTCAGACCAAGTCAGCTCATTACCCGCGGCAAAAGAGCATTTGAAACCCTAGCCAGTCTCGCTCCTGTCCGACTTATTAGCCCCTGTGGACTGGCTTATAGCAGGGATTTTACAACTGATAGAAGTCGGCAGTGTAGGGAAAATAGCAAAAGGGCTCTGGAGTCAGAGAGATAAACATTGAAATCTGGGCAAGGGACTCACCTCCTTGAACCTTGGTAAAAGCACCTAATTTTGATCACAGAATGAGCCCTGACCCTGGCCGTCTCATAAATACAAGTCCTGGATAGGCTGAAGTACCTCAGGGACATAATCTACGGGGTTAAATATTTCCCTGACCAAATAACATCCCCCCACCCAGGCTGTCCCAGCTCTTAAATTTTTTTGCTTATAGGTCACTCTGTGGTGCAACCACTCTTCAATGAAGGCTCCCACTAAAGAGTCCCCAAAGGGGAAGAGATTCATTCACTGATTCATTCGTTCATTGAACAGCTTGTATCAAGAGCCTATTATGTTGCCAGGCACTGTGCTAGGTGCTGGATTGAAGAAGGTATGGCCCCTGCCCTGGAGGAATTTGCAATTAGATATGAGGGAAAGCCCCCAGACAGGTACCAACAGTCCACTTTTGACCAAGAGTCACAGCCATAAAAAGTATGTCCCAAGATTTGCTGGTCACTGAAGAGGGATCATCCTCTCTGAGGCAGGATAATAGGTTCTGGAGTCAGGGAACCTAAGGCAGTTTCACGCTGAGTTCCTAGAACTAAATTGAAAGGAGAACCCTAACTTTCCATGCCTAAGTAACAAAAGGACCAGAGGCAAGCCTTTGTAAAAGGACCTTTGCAAGCCCCCACCTTTTCTGCGTGGCCGATGGGAAATTGAAAGTACCTCTGATTGGTTGTTAGACATTTGCAAAGGAGCGTAACTTTGAAACTTCACTTCAGCCTCCGTAGGCTGTCCACAAACAATCAGACTGATTGCAGGCCAAGTCTTCCTTTGCATAGAAGTGCAACTTTGTAACTTCACTTGAGTCTCTGATTGGTTGCTGTTTGCAACCAATCAGATCTTTGCATAAAAGTGTGCCCTTAGTAATTTCACTTCAGCCTCTGATTGGTTGCAATCAGACTGGTTGCAGACCCACTTCATTTACATGAAGTGAACACCGAGTGGCCAATGGGAAACCTCTAGGTGGTATTTGGACCCGAGAAGATTCCGTATCTGGGCCCTTGAGTGGCTGCTCAGGCCCGCTCCCACGCTGTGTAGTGTCCCACACTGTGGAGTGTACTTTCGTTTTCAATAAGTCTCTGTTTTTGTTGCTTCGTTCTTTCCTGCTTTGTTTGCGTGTTTTGTCCAATTCTTTTTTCAAAACACCAAGAACATGGACACCCTCCACCGATAACACCTCCATCCATCTTAACCCTGTTGGGTGGTCAGAGATGACTACACAGAAAAAGTGACATTTCAGATGGATTTTGAACAATGTGTAGGAATTTCTTGCATGGAAAAGGTGTGAATTCAAGCAGGGGAAACCTAATATGTAGAGGCACGGGATTGCAAAGGGGTGTGAGCACTTTTAGCGACTGGTTCTAGGTTCAGTGTGTCTGGAGCACGCGTCAAGAAAAGGAGTATCAGGAACTGAGGATGGGGAGGCACGTCAGGGCTGGGCTGGAAAGTGCACCCTGGATGCAATTATCTAGGCAACTGAGAACCAACAGATGAAAAATTCCCAGTGTCCACACAGAAGACATTCTGATTTGTCCGGAATGGGGCCTGGGAATACACGGTCTCCCTTCCCTTCCCTTCCCTTCCCTTCCCTTCCCTTCCCTTCCCTTCCCTTCCCTTCCCTTCCCTTCC